>NC_061122.1:143207349-143283300 GCF_002878395.1 Capsicum annuum | reverse complement strand
GCTATGCAGCTGAACTGATACCAACTTGTAAGGGAAATCTAAACATGGAACTGAGTAAATCTAAAAAAAACTATTACCTTGAGCTGAGTCTGATTTTACAGAGAAGAGGTGAGGGTATTTGGTTTGCATATCTGCTTCTGCTTCCCATGTAGCTCCCTCAATGAACTGGTTCCGCCAAAGAAGTTTGACCAAAAGAACTTCTTTGTTCCTCGATTTGTGAATCTGATGATCGAGGATTTTGACTGGGATTTCCTTATAAGAGAGACTTTTCTGAACATCTACACTCTCTATCAGGACTACAACTGCTGGGTCATCTATGCATTTCTTTAGAAAGGAGACATGAATCACTGGATGTACTGAAGCTAAATTTGAAGGCAACTCAAGCTCGTAGGCCACCTTTCTAAAATGACTGAGAATTCGGTAAGGACCAACATATCAGGGACTTAGTTTAACCTTCTTGCCAAGCCTCTTCACTCCCATCATGAGAGAGATTTTCAAGTACACATAATAACCAATCTTAAACTCAAAATCTTTCCTTCTCACATCTGCATACAATTTCTGTTGGCTCTAAGCTATCTTAAGCCTCTTCCTGATCAATTGCACCTTCTCTACAACATCAAATACTAAGTCAGGCGCTGCTACTATGGTTTCACCGACCTAAAACTAACTAATTAAAGATCTACATCTCCTCCCATATAGAGCCTCAAATGGAGCCATCTGAATACTGGAGTGAATGTTATTATTATATGCAAACTCAATCAAAAGTAAGTGGTTATCCCAACTACCCTTAAAGTCTACAACACACGCTCTTAACATATCTTTTAAATTCTGAATGGTCCTTTCTGCTTGGTCATCTATTTGGGGGTGGAAGGCTGTACTGAGGTGAACTTAGGTACATAGGCCCTTTTGGAAGGCTTTCCAAAAGTAAGAGGTAAGATATATTCCTCTATCTAAGATGATAGACAATGGGACTCTGTATAATCTGATTAATTCCCTAACATAGAGCTTGGCATAGTCCTTGACTGAATAGGAAGTATGGAATGGCAAGAAATGTGCTGATTTGGTCATTCTATCTACAATGACCCAAATAGAATCATGCTGACAATGAGTGCGAGGCAAACCCATCACAAAGTCCATGTTCACTTCCTCCCATTTCCATGTGGGAATACTGAACTCCTGCATGGAGCCACTAGGCTTCTGATGCTCAATCTTAACTTGCTGACAAGTTGAACACTTAGCTACAAACTCAGCAATATCTCTCTTCATCCCACTCCACTAATAGATCTCCCATAAATGACGATACATCTTAGTAGCCCCTGGGTGAATAGAGTAATGTGCACCATGCACTTCTGCAAGAATTCTCTATCTCAATTCATCAAGACATGGCACACATAGTCTACCCTAACAACACAATACACCATCTCCACCTTGGGAGAAAACGTCAACTTTTTGATTTTTGACTGACTTCTTTAGCTTAACTAAACCAGTATCTCTGTCCTATTTTTCTTTCACCTCAAAAACCAAAGAAGATTCTGAACTATTATGTACCTATACAATACCCTCAGCTGAATCAACCTAACGAATACCTAGTCTGGCAAGCTAATGAACTTCCTGAACTAACTTCTTCTTACCATCCTCAGCATGAGAAATACCACCCGTGGATGTCCTACTGAGGGCATCAGCCACTACATTGGCCTTGCTTAAATGATACAAAATACTCATGTCATAATCCTTTAATAATTCTAACCACCTGCTCTAATAAAGGTTCAAATCTTTATGATAAAATACATACTATAGGCTTTTATGGTCTGTGAACACATCAACATGCACCCCATACAAATAGTGCCTCCAAATCTGTAGAGCAAACACTACAACTGCTAACTCAATATTATAGGTAGGGTGACTCTTTTCATGGGGCTTAAGCTGTCTAGAATCATAGGCTATGACCTTAGCTCTCTGTATAAAAGCACACCCCAAACCAACTATGGAAGCATCACAATACAAAAAAAATCCGTCTGAATCGTCTGGCAAGGTCAGAACTGGGGCTGTAGTGAGTCGAGTCTTTAGCTCCTGAAAACTCTTCTAACAAGAGTCTAACCACTAAAATTTGACTTTATTCAGAGTCAATTTGGACATATGGGATGCAATAGAAGATAATACCTCAACAAACCATCGAAAATAGCCAGCCAAACCCAAGAAACTCCTGATATCTGATAGAGAGATGAATTTGGACCAGTTTTTCACTGCTTTGGTCATTTAAGAATCAACTCTAATGCTATAATCGAAAATTATATGACCGAGGAAAGCTACTGATCTTAGCTAAAATTTACACTTACTGAATTTGGTCAATAATGAATGGGCTCTGAGGGTCTGCAATACTATTATGAAATGGTCTGCATGATCACTTTTACTACGGGAGTAGACAAAAATGTTATCAATAAAGACTATGATGAACATGTATAAGTAATGCTTGCACACAAGGTTCATCAAGTCCATGAAAGCAGCTGGAGCATTGGTAAGACCAAATGACTTGACTAGAAATTCAAAGTGACTATACCGAGTCCTGAAAGCTATTTTTGGAATGTCACATTCTTTAACTTTAAGTTGATGATAGCCTGATCTAAGTTCTATCTTAGAAAATTAACTGACACCCTGAAGTTGGTCAAATAAGTCATCAATTCTGGGAAGTGGATACTTGTTCTTGACTGTGACTTTGTTCAACTGACAGTAGTTAATACACATTCTGAGAGAACCATCTTTCTTATGCATGAATAGAACTGGTGCTCCCCACAGGGAAATACTGGGTCTAATGAACCCCTTATTTAGGAGATCTTTCTACTTTTCTTTTAATTCTTTGAGTTTTGCTGGAGCCATTCTGTATGGCGGAATATAGATGGGTTGAGTATCTAGAAGAAGGTCTATTCTGAAGTCAATTTCCCTTTTGAAAGGAACTCCGAGAAGATCTTCGGGAAACACATCAGGAAATTCACATGCTACTGGTACTGACTTAATATTAGGAGTCTCCAAACTAGAGTATTGAAATTAGATGAGATAATAGACACACCTCTTAGATATCATCTTTCTCGCCCTACGGTAAGAAATAAGTTGACCCCTAAGTGCTACCCCTCCATTCTAGGACAGGTTCATTCGAGAACAAAAAATAAACAACCCTGTTTCTACAATCAACTAAAGCATAGCATAAATAAAGACAATCCATGCTGAGAATGACGTCAAAATCTATCATTTCTAACTCTACTGAGTCTGCTGAAGTAAATTTCTATGATACCATAACTGGATAGTTCCTGTATACCCATCGGGCTATGATAGATTTACCCACTGGAGTAGAGACTAAGAAAGGCTCTGCTAGGATTTTGAGACTGACTCTGAAGTCATTAGCTATATAAAGAGTTACAAAGAATAAAGAAGCTCCGGGATCTAGCAAAGCATAAACATGTAAATGATAAACTTATAACATACTAGTAACCACATCAGGAGAAATTTTTTGATCTTGTCATGACTGGAGTGCATAAAGTCTGTTTGGGCTCTGCCCACTAGTGGGACTGGAAGTGGCACCCTGCTAATTTGGGTGGTCGGACTGATATGGGAGATAACTGTACTGACCCTATGAACCCGACTATGGACAATATCTAATTCTAGCTCTGGAGCATTGGCTGAGGATGGAACCGAAACTAAAGATTTTGGGAGGAACTGAGGACGATCACCACTCTCGAACTTAGGCTGGGAAAAGTTGAAGCTACTGGTTCTAGCTCTCTCATTCTCCCTTTATTTCTCCTTATTACTAGCCTTTTCTATCTACTGAACATAGACCATGAGCCTGGATATGTCCATACCCTTAATCAGCATTGCGGTTCTACACTCCTTGACCACACTGTTAAACATACCATACATGAACTTACTCATCTTAGACCTGCTATCAGCTACCACATGAGGGGCATATCTAGCTAACTAAGTAAATTTTAGGGAATACTCCTTCACTATTATGTTTCCCTGCTTCAGATCAATAAACTCCAAAACATTAGCTTCTCGTAATTCCAGTGGGAAGAACCTATCAAGGAAAGCAGTAGAAAACTCCTCCCATTCTACGGGCCCTGCATCTATGCCCTTATCTTCCTTCTATTGCGTGAACCATGTATGAGCCACATCCTGCAACTGATATATGGCTAACTCTGCACTTTTCCTAGCGGTTACCCCATAATATCTATGACTTTCTGCACCTGATCAAGGAATTCCCATGGGTTTTCTTCAGACTTAGACCCTATAAATAATGGAGGATTCATTCGAGTGAAGTCTCAAATACTAGCTACGATTGTGTTAGCCATTGGGTTGGCCTGGATAGTAGTTGGACATTCATTCTAGGTTAGCACAGAATGAGCTAGAGTGGTGAAAGCTGCTCTGAATTCGGCATGGGAAACATGCTCATTCAGGAGATCTTCCTAAGCAGGCGAAGGTGCTAGCTGATTCCAAGTCCTTCTTATGTTGGTCCTTTTGGGAGGCATATTCTGTAACAAAAGGAAATATTAGCTTAGATAGAGAGTTTTTTTAACTTGAGCTCATGCTCAATTACACGATATGAACACTGAAAGAAGGGAAATCATTGCTAAAACGTCTCATAGCCTATTGTCCATAAGTGTGGTGTGCTGCACTCCCATGCACAAGACTCTACTAGACACGACTTTTAGACTTCCTAGGACTCTGTTGAACCTTAGGCTCTGATACCAAGTTTGTAACGCCCCAATTCTGCACCCTAGGCATCACACGGTGCTTACAATCTTGAAGGACCACAAACTAACCCATAACTAGTACCTACTATGAGTACTGAATAATAATACTGAAATAATGCGGAAGTTGGGCTTAAATTGCCATAAGGTTCATAACTAAAATGAAATACTGATAAATAAAATACTAAAAACTAAATATTTGTCTGAAATAATCTAGTCCAAAAGCATTTATCTGACTAAATATGAAGTTGATGGGACAAGTCCCCAACTAAGTCCGACTGCTGAACATATTAGACTACTGAAAAGCTGAAATAATAACACTTTCCTTAAACTATAAGGACCCACCACTATATCTGTTGCTGATAGTCTGAGCTGCTAAGTACAGTCAGGAGCCCGTGCGTCTAAACTTATAATATGAGACATCATAGCACAGAAAAAGAGTATGCGTTAGTACTTTCAATGTACTGGTATGCTAAGTAAGGTAGGCTGATATGCATGGGTTCATATACATGAACAATGATTGACTGAATATTATGTAAGAAACTGGATGCGAGTATATGTATAACTGAAACTGCTATAAATACTAATAATGCAATACTGTATATATATCTATATATATATGCTATAACTGAGGTTATACTAAATATTGAGTACTGATAACTGAGTGACTATTTCTGATAGTCATGATTTTGTAGAACTGAACTGAGTTCTATGCTAAACTGGGTGATTGTGTCTGACAGTCCTAATTCTGGAGAATTGAACCTAGTTTTATACTGAGTCTGAAATTAAAACTGTGGGAGGTAATCATCTAACCGATATTCCCCTCTCTAAACTGATTGGGGTCCAACATATAACCCCAGTTGAAAGGGTGTCAGTACCATGCCACGGGTAAAGACAAGATAAAGAGTCACCTTAATTTGGCAGGTGACCTAATGAGAATGGTATTACCCTCAACTGGTAGGTAAACACCTTATCAACCCTCAACTGATAGTTTAATATCTGAAACTAAAATGGCTACATAGTTCTAGAAATCAAGGATGGCTACTAAGGATCACACCCTCAACTGGATGGTGATCTCCCATTCTTGGGTTCACTCGATGCTAAATTCTACTCCCAACTGAATAGACATCGAACTAATCACTAGACTGTACTAGGGTTGACTGAACTGTTACTGATCGTGCTGTCTAACTGAACTGGACTAAGTTTACTAAGTTCTATATTGGACTGAGTACTACTGTTCATGACGCTACTGAGACTATTCTGTAGCTACTGAAGTTCTAGGTAAACAGCTAGATTGTCGGGTATTGAATACCCCCAGGACTCGATAGCATCAATTATAATAAGACAAAGCCATTCTTGAGGGCATATAAATAGTCAATTGTTCACAATGATAGTACCGAGACATTTTGTCAAATATTTTGGGGAATCATGAACTTATACATGAATGAGAATGCATGCTAACATGTCATAATTACACTTTCCATTACACATAAGAAATTATCAACCATTTGCAAGGCATAACTTTAACATGGAGATAGTTTAAACAAGTAGTGATAGTATGAGTTCACAACTAAGACCACTAGAGTATCAAAATGCATAATTAATCCCCTTAGATATTATATCAAACACTTAGGAAGCATAACATTATACTATAGGCATGAACAACAAGCCAATGTATCAAGACTACAATAATCAATTCCCAATTTAAGGATTCTTGACATGGAAATTTCAACCATCAAACACATGCAACTTTATATTCATGAAATTTGCAATTAAATCTAGGATTGAAACTCATACAACAACCCAACCATGAATACAAATCAATTTGTGCGTGTAAATTATGAAATCATAAGCTTGTAGTTAAAAAAGGGTTCTTGAACTCCAAGGGTGGAAGGAATCCCAAGGGTGAACACCTAACACACCTTGATTGTTGATTCTCTGAAAGTTTGTGATGATTTTTTTAGACTAAGACTTGGAATTGAATGGCCTAGGGTTTTGTTCTTGAGAGAAATTGAGAGAAAGTGAGTGATTTTGCCCTTAGGATAGTTTAATCTCGTGTTTTGGGGCTGAATAAAGGTGGGAAAATGACCTAATTACCCCTATGGATGCAGAAATAAAATGGGCATAAATTACGTCCAGTGACGCGCAGACTGACGTGCCGCATCGATGGGGTCAATGCGATGAACGACGTGCCACGTCAAGTTTGCATTGGCTCACTGGAATTTGCAAGCTTGAATTGGGAACAACACCGTCAATCTAATGGATGACGCGACGTATCAAGATTGCATCGATCAACTATTTTGGACACCCAAGCGTGTCTCAAACGATGTCCAAAAAATCTGAAACTTGTTTGAGAATAACTATTGACATTCCTGATCGTGAATCAACCTTAGAGTTTACATTTTAAGGTCGTAATGGTCAAAAATAAATTCATGGAAATATCAAGGCCAAAAATAAGACTAAGTATCAATACTTAGCTTAAAATTATCTCTGTCTGGGTCCTCTTTTCATGCTATATAAGACTAAACTAAAATAGGAATTTTACAGGGTCTTACATTATCTACTGATTTTATAATCTTGTTCACACCAATTAGCATCAATTCCCTGAACAAAGGTTAAGCCTCCAAATTCAACTATTAATAAGTTTTCTAATGATTTCAATGGATTCTAGGATGTAATTCTTGTTTTTATTGTCAGAAGCTTACCACTGAAGATGAAAACCATATGAATTTGTAGAAATTTCCACTTCATAAACACCTACTCATTTATGAAAAAGTGGGAATGAAAAATAGTTTTTAAGTCTTAAAAATTTTCAAAATACTGTGTGTTACCGCTGCAGCAGTTCGTGACTTAACATTGGCTACCACTGCAGCGGTGGCTTTTTTCGCTATAGTGTTACCACTGCAGTGGTGGCTTTTTTGCTATAGCGATACCACTGCAAGCTGTTCCATTTTTTTTGCAGTGGTCCTGAGGTAGAATCTCAGGGTCTCTCTTCAGTTATGCCTATTTATGACACACTCTTTGATTTATGGTATTGTGAACCAACCTCTCCATGGTAAATTCTATAATCGTAGTTATACAACTCGGTTTTTGACGCATATAATTGCTATGACTTCCTAAACTTATTATATATCTAAAAATAAAGCCAAAACATCTCCACCAATATATATATAAATCTCATATTTCCTTAGTGTAGTACTCTTTCAAAGTTCATTCAACATTAGACTAGCCTTAAATTTTAAAAAAATTTCTTAAGGAAGGACTAGGCGATAATTTTACCTCCTTGTTCAGTATAACGATGATTTTACCTCCTAATTCAGTGTAACAATGATTTAGATCGTTACATTAGATACTAATTTTCCACTCGTTCATCCCCAAATGATAATTTATCCCAAATGACATAGCTAAGAAAAGGAATGTACCTTGGTCAAGGAACAAGTACGGATATTTCTTGTGCATATCAGACTATATCTCCCAAGTTGCTTTCTCAATGGTGTGGTTCCTTCATTAAACCTTTACACATGGGATAACTCTAGTTCTCAATTTTCTCATGTCTTTACCTAATATCACAATTGGCTCTCTTTGTTTGATAACTCTTTATTAAATAGCTTGGAGTCCTAATGAATGATGTAGTTACCGTCTTCAAGGTATCTTTTTAGCATAGACACGTGGAATACCGAATGAACATCAAACATACTAGGAGGCAAGGCCATCTTGTAACGCTTCTTACAAAAACGCATTACATCCTTTCACGGGTGACACTTTTAAGAGTACCTTCTTTTCTTTTTCAAACTTCACATCCCTTACGTTATTGTCTACATACTTTTTTTGTCAGCTCTGAGCTGCTATGAGATTTTTTTGTATAAACCTTAACTTATCCGTTGAATCCATGAGCATGTAAGTGCCCCAAGCCTTAATTTAAATGCATCAAACCACCCGATTAGAGACTTAAACCATCTACCTTATAAGGCCTTAATAGGGGCCATATCAATATCAGAGTGGTAACTATTGTTGTAGATAAATTCGCACAACGGTAAGTATTGGTACCATTGACCCCTGAAGTTCATATCATAATACTAGAGCATGTCCTCAAGCACTTAGATAGTATGCTTTCACTAACTGTCATGGAAAACTATACGTGAATTTAATACCTATATCTAACTCAATTAAAATCTATCATAACCCAATTTATGAGTCATGATGGCACCTATTAAACCCCGCCAGTAGGTAAGCTAACCCATAGCCCAGAGCGATTTCCAATGGGCTAAATTGGTGGGAAATGCCCCGAAAAGGGCAAAATAGATAATACAATTCATAAATAAGCAAGGCAATAGAATAGATTGAAAGATAGTCACAACATAGGAAACCATCCCACAATATTGTAGAGTCAGCACAAAAGCTACAACAACACACTATAAGTTCTAGATTAGTCAATACAATCTGTCTTGAAACAAAAGACTAGACATAGATAAATAGAGAGAAATGGGAAAACTCTGACTCCAAGAGCTCACTCTATATCTGAAATCTACCATAGCATAATCCTGGAATCAACGATAACAACCAGTACTCGGATCAACACCAAAAAGAAATAAAAGTGTAGTATGAGTACCAAAACCACGGGTACTCAATAGGCATCATCGACCAACTTAGCTAAAACATGATATAAATATGATAAAATGCAAATAACATAACTAAGTCAAGAAAAAGGGAAAAACCTGAGAATAACTCCCACGTCACTATACATAATTAAATAAACAAACTAGAACAATAACATAAGGAATCAAACAATTATAATTACAATATTAGGCCCCATAATCCAATAAGTGCGGAAAAGTAAGTAACCTAACACAGGCCCTCATAAGACTGAAGGGTGCGATTAGTAAAGTACGACCTGAACTACCATCATTAACCAACTTTCATGACCCAACTAGAATTCATCCATGCCATGCCATACTATCACAATTTTCACATTCCTAGATTTGAACCGGTATCCATATTATCAATATCATACTCCCTTGTCTGACTCAAACTGGTACATATATCATTATAGTCAAAATCAATATCTAGAATTGAACCAATTATTATGAAATGAACAACATAATGCATACCCAGACTTGAATCGATAAATATATCATCAATTCTGTAATTAATAGCTAGACTCGAGTCAGTAATCATATAGTCATTATCATGGCCGATATCCGGACTTAAACTGATATATATATATATATACATAAAATTTATATCATAAACAGTACTCGGAATTGAATAGGTAAATATATCATAAGTATTATAATTAATATCCAGACTCAAACTAGTATATATATATATCATTACCATAACACCAATAAGCATCAATTCCTAATACCAACCCATCATAGCCATAAAGTTCCAAATCTCCTCAATGATAACTTAGTAAGAATTTTCAAGTTGTATAACAAGAGTATAAAAATTACAAGGATCAACATGAATCTTGGCCTAAGATGGATCGAAGAGCCCACTTCTAAATCCCCAAAATCCATTACAAGGCAAATTTAACATCGTACTAGGCCAAGGTATCTAAATACACTTTTAGATGTTAACTAAGCCGCAATAAACCCTAAGATAGAGATTTTATCTAATGCATGAGCAACTAAGCCAATTATGCCTAAATTATGGTTTCCTAATAGCCTAAACGGTCCAACTAACCCAAGCATTGCCAATCGCATCACCAACACCTAAAACCCATTCCAAAATAAAGACACCATCATAAATATACTATGAATTAGCTCAATCTACGAGGAGAGAATAACCTAACCTACCTAGACGCCGAGGAAAGCTCAAAGAATCCACTAAATCACCGACTTTCCCATTTGATAAGTTATCACAAGTGACTCTCTATCAAAATCACAATATACTTATCAAAATGAGAACAATCATACCTATATTTCACTATTGTGCTTTGGGTTCGAAATTACTCAAAAATCCCATATGGGTCCCGTTTATGAAAATTGCATTTTTGAAACCAACCCAACATCCCCATGCGCTCAAGGAGTAATTACACTCAAAATGGGTGAATTTCGAGCTATATTGTTGGTAAAATCAAGTCACCAAGGTTTAGTAATTTTCGATAAGAAAAGGTGAAATCAACCATGGAAATGGAGGAATCTTACCTCAAATTTGAAGAAAAAGGCCCAATCGGTCTTTATCCAAGCTACCAAAAGTGCCCACAATCCTATTCCTAAGGTATTCTTCTTCTTGGGGTCTAAGTCTCATGAGAATGGATGAGAAATAGGCAAAAATAGGCTAAAATGGGGTATTCATACCATTTCCAGGTATCTAAGACTCGACATGGATGAAGTCTCATTCATAACATAGCCATTGCATTCGTGATACTGGCCACACTGGAAGGAGTGTTGCTTTCATGACTAAGAATGCCGCACTCACGACACTTGTTGGTGTCCGCCTGATAATTATCGCGATAAATGGTTCACAATCGCCAGTGCACCCATACTATTTGAGATTTGGAACCCCTCGAGATTCATTTGTAATCCCGTATATGCAAAGTTAGGTATTCATTTATAATCGATATTCTAGAATCAATGATACCATCAAAATTTCCATCCGAGGTTATTTTGATGAAAAGTGGGTCCACACCCAACTTGTCATTTTCTTAACTTTCGACCAATAGCTCTAAATGAGCTTGGGTGCCTTGAGACCCAAACCAAAGGTCTACCCATCCTAAAATTGATATTCTAGAGCTGTTGGAATAGTCAAATTTAGCATATGAGATCGTTTAACTAAAGTTTGTGCCTAATAGCCAATTTGAATATGTGATGACTTCAAAACAGGGAATTGGCTCTAAAAAATAAATAAACTGCCTGGTAACCAAACTGTCAGTCCAAGCAAGTCATCAATAACTTAGGGAAGCTGTAGGAAAGCTTTACTAACAAAAATAAGAAGAAATGCATAAAATGACCTGAAGGGTTATTACAATATCCACTACTAAAGGGACCTTCGTTCGTAGAAGTAACGGATTAGGATGTACCTGAAGTCTCGAACAGGTGAGGATACTGGGTCTGCATATCACTCTAGATCTCCTAAGTAGCATTCTCTACTGGGCAGTGCCTCCACTGAACCTTAACTATAGGAATCTCTCTAGTGTGCAACCGCATGACATCACTAGTCAAACTAAGCACAGGCTCCTCCACGAAGGTCAACCGCTCATCCAACTGGACTGAATCCCATCTAAGCTCATGGCAACATAAAAATATAGAAAATTGGATGGACAACAACAAAAAATAGGGGTACGGCTAACTCATAAGCCACCTCATCACTGTGCGAAGAATCTCAAAATGTCTAACATATTTGGGGCTAAACTTGCCCTTCTTTATGAATCTCATCGCACTCTTCATGGGAAATACATAAAGGAATAACCGACTACCAACTCCAAATATCAAGGAATGATACCTAAATTCTTCATAAGCCTTTTGTCAACTCTGAGATGCCCTCAACCTATCCTGAATTACCCTAACTCTATCCAACGATGCCTAAAGCTAGTTAGTACCACAGGGTCTAACCTCGGAAGTCTCAAACCATCCAATCATGGAACAACATCACCTATCACACAAAGCCTTGAAAGGTGCCATATCAATGCTTGAATAATAACTATTATTATATGCAAACTCTGCTAAGGCAAAGTGTTGTTCCCACTGACTGCCAAAATCCATAATAGAGGCTTGGAGCATATCCTTGAGAACCTGAATAGTCTGCTCCGATTGGCCATCTATCTATGGATAGAAAGTTGTACTAAGATCCACCTGAGTACCCAACTCCACTTAGAAGGCTCTCCAAAAGCTAGAAGTGAACACAGAACCTCAGTCCAAAATGATAGATATAGGCACCCCATGCGTACAGAATATCTCACGTACATAGACGCGGGCAAACTTCTCGACACTAAAGGACAATTAAATGGGAATGAAATATTCCACTTAGCCATCCAATCCATATTGAATCAAATACCATCAGATCTAAGGGAAGTGCGAGGTAAACCACTAAGATGGTCCATGGTTATCCACTCTTATTTTCACATGAGAATAGGAAACCTCTGAATTAATCCACCAGGTCGTTGATGCTCGGCCTTCACCTATTGACAACACAGGCAATGAGCTACAAAGTTTGACATATTTCTTCTCATGCCACTCCACTAATAATGTCATCTCAAGTCACTCTAAATCTTATCAGTACCTGAGTGAATAGAATACCTAGAGTTATGGGCCTCGTGCAAAATCAACTGAATCATATCATTGACTCTTAAAACACAAATACGGCTATAACTCCTCAAGACCCCCTTAAATTTTATGGTAGCCCTATTGGACTCACCACTCAACTCCAGATCATGGAGGATACGAAGTTTATTATCCTTTAACTAACGATCCAAAATCTACTCAAATAGTGAGGACCTAACCTCATCACTAGCATGAATTCTCCTAGGGTCTAAAATGTCAAGTCCCACCATCATGTTTGCTAAGGACTGAACGTCCCATGCCAAAGACATATAAGAAACTAAAATGTAAGCCAAGCTACCCATACTCACTATTTTCTAACTCAAGGCATTTGCTACTATATTTACCTTGCCCAGATGATACAAAATAGAGATATCATAATCCTTAAGCAACTCTATCCATCTACACTGCCTATTATTATGCTCTCTTTGGGTTATAAGATGCTGAAGATTGTGATGATCTATGATAATCTCATAATGCACACCATAAAGATAATGCCTCCAGATCTTGAGTACGAAAACTACCATCAACCATTCTAAATCACGAGTGGGGTATTTTTGCTCATACACCTTAAGTAGCCTTAAAGCATAAGAGATAACACGACCCTGCTACATTAATACACAATCCAAATTAACACCAGAAGCATCATAATACATAGTGAAACCCTCATCTTCAATATAAATAACCAAACAGGTGTCGATGTAAGGAACTCTTAAATCTTACTAAAGCTTGACTCACACTCCTCAAACCATTAGAAAGGAACCTCCTTTCGAATCAAGCTAGTCATAGGCGCTGAAATAGTAGTAAAACCCTCAGCGAAATATCTATAATAACTGGCCAAGCCAATAAAGTTAGGAACTTTGGTAAGAGATATTGGCCTGGCCCAATCACGAATAGCCTTAATCTTCACTGTGTCTATCATAATCTCATCCTTAGACATCACATGCCTAAAGAATTTCACAGACTCAAGCAAAAACTCATATTTAGAGAAATTGGCCAAAAGCACATGATCTCTCAAAGTCTAGATACCAATTTTCTAATGTTGTGCATGCTCTTCTTTACTCCTCAAATAAACAAGGATGTCATCGATGAACATAATTACGAAGGAATCCAGATAAGGTCTGAACACCCAGTTCATTAGATCTATGAACATGGTTGGGTTATTAGTTAACCTAAAAGACATCTCTGTGAACTTATAATGCTCGTAATGGGACCTAAAGGTTGTCTTTGAGATATCTTTAGCCCTAAGCCTTAACTGATGGTAACTAAACCTCAAATCAATCTTAGTAAACACCGCTTCCCCTAAAGTTGGTCAAATAAATCATCAATATGAGGTATAGGATAATGGTTCTTCGTTGTCACATTATTAAGCGGCTATAATCAATATGCATACACATGGTGTTATCCTTTTTCTTCACAAAAAATATAGGATCTTCCTAAGGGGACACACTCGGTCTAATGAAACCCATACCAACAAGATCCTTGACTTGAGAATTCATCTCCTTAAGCTCAAAAGAAGCCTTACAGTAAGGTTCCATAGAAATTGGTTGGATGCTAGGCTCAAGATCAATAACTAATTCAATATCACGGGCAGGAGCTATACCATACAAATTGGTAGGAAAAACATTAGGAAAATCACAAACTATAGGAACAAAGTCAAACGATGGACTCTACATACTAACACCATGGATATAAGTGAGATAAGACTCACAACCCCTTAAGATAGGTATCTTAGCACACATTTAAGAAATAATCCCTATCGTCTCATGGCTAATAACTCTCTGCCACACGATCGAGTTTATTCCATGCATGGCTAAAGTAACGGTCTTGGCAAAACAATCCATGACTATATATTAGTGGGGTAACCAATCCATGCCTAGAATTACATCAAAATCTACCATTTCCAATATAATAAGATTAGTATGAGTATCAACATCTCTAATAGTCACAACACATAATCTAAACACTTGATCCACTACTAAAGAATCACCCACAGGAGTAGATACACATAAAGACATAGATAACAAATACCAAGATAACTCTAACCACAAGGCATAATAAGCAGACACATAAGAGTAAGTGGATCCCAAATAAAATAAAGCAAAGTCCAATTAATGGCACTCCAAAATCATACTTGTAATAACAATATCCAAAGACTCAGCCTTGGGCCTAGAATGTACTGTATACAACTAACCATGCCCGCCACCTAGCTAGGCTCCTGATCGATCTTCTTTCCTACCTAGCTGAGAGCCCCTACGAGCACCCTGAGGACCACCCCTACAACTATATATACTGCATCTAAATGAGGGATGAACTACTTTAATAGGGGGAATACTCTAAGCAGCAGTAATAATCGCCTCACGACTAAGGCACTCTCATAAGTAATGACCAAAATCTCTACAACCATAGCATGTCACATGAGCTAAACTAGAACTAGAAGATTTGAAAGATCTAAAATAACCACCATGAGTAGAATAACCAGAAGATAATACCCTTGACGAATGACCACCACCTTAACTAGGGCGATTACTAACACATGACTAACCTTCATCTAAAATCTAGAGCTCTGTAGACTGACTTTGATACTGATACAGCTGATGTGGAGGGTATCTGCTCTGCGAACTGCTACCTCTGAGATAGGATATACTATGACTCCCACTGAAACTACCTTGATATCGAGGCTTCTTATTTATACCTTTTTAGGCCTTATGATGCATCTTCTCCATCACCTGAGCCTGATAAAAAACCTTAGAAAATGACCTACCTGCAATAACAAAACTCTGAGTAAACATGCAAAGAAAAGTCTTAGTCCTCAAATAAATCATCAAACCCTCTCATACTCAATAGATATAATAGAATTACCATGCCTAGATAACTCATAAAAATAATCCTCATACTCCATAACAGCTATGGACACCTGATTCAACCTTGAGAACTGATCCCTTAAATAACCTCTAAGACTGTGAGGCATGTAATTCTCCAAGAAGGTCTCAGAGAACTGAGACCATATCAAAAAAGAAGATCTAACTTGCCTAGAAAGATGATCTCTCCACTAATGTCGAGCTACCAAGTCCAACTAAAAAGTAGTATAAGCAATATCATGAGACTCAACAGGCCAAAATTATGGAGCCTATCTTCATATGCAATCAAAAACTCATATACATCACCGCCCGATACACTAGAAAGCATAGGTAGAGCCAATCTCAAGAATCTACCCAAAATCTTTTGCTGCTCAACATACATAAAAGACTAGACAACCACTGGATGAAAAACTTCCAGTGTATGAGGGGCCTTCTTAGCTCTAGGAGCTGCAACTAGAGGTTGCATCCTTGCCTCAGTACCATTCTAAACCATAAACTGCAATCCATCATACGGTGCATCACCAACCAATCTTAAAAGTTAAAACAAAGAATGCCTAAGCACTAAAGAAGAAATAAACCCAAATGGAGCTTGGTTTGGTCCCTAGCCCACTACTGGCTGAGGTTAAAGAATCTTTGCTCAAGAGCGAGAATAGGGTTTAGTGAAGGCCCCCTATCCTTTCCTCTAGTTGGAGACACATATCGAGGCTATCCATAACCTCTGGTTCATTCATGAACAGTAAAAGAATCCCTAGGATTAGTCTCGGGACCCTCATATCTTATAGTGATTGCACCTGTCCTAGTCATCTACAAAAGAGTGAAACTAAGGAAATGTCTTAGAAACCAACTTAGACACATAGCACAAAATAAGTGAAGAAATACTAAGAATTTCCTATAGCCTCCCGAAGATAAGAAATAAACATCATAATTATGATCTATGAAACTCTGCTAGACATTTGCTCTTGTACTAACAATATTGGTGGAACCTAGGCTTTGATACTAATTTATCATGGAACCTACTAAACCCTGCCAGTAGGTAAGTTGAACAGTAGCTCAAAGCAATTTGAATTGGGCTAACTTTATGGGAAATGCCCTAAAAGGGGCAAAATAGACAATATAATTCATAGTTAATCAAGGTAATAGAAAGTTTGAAAGATAGTCATAACATAGAAAACTATCCCATGACCTGAATGAAATTGACTAAGCTAAAATATGTGGGGGGTGAGGTGAGGAGACTAACATTTGGCACCAAACACTTATTAGCTGAAACATGAGTTAACATCTGAATCTAGGACATGATGCATGGACAAAACTAAACTCATGAATGCATGTTATGACATGAGGATTTAGCTTGATGGACTGAGATAGAAAAAAATTGGTTAATTAATTAAGGAAACTCTTACCTTAAGTGAAACTAGGTTCTAGAGAAAAGATAGGGGTACTTGGCTCGTATATCTGCCTCTTCTTTCCAAGTAGCTCCCTCAATTGACTGATTCCTCCATAGAACCTTTACTAAAGTGACCTCTTTATTCCTTAGCCTATGAATCTGACGATTAAGGATATTAACTGGGACTTCTTCATAAGAGATTATTTTCTACGCCAACCTTTTTTAAGGGAACTACATATGCTGGATCACCAATGTACTTCTTTAACAAAGAGACATAGAACACTGGTTGCATTGATGCTATCTCTGCAGGAAACTCCAACTCATAGGCTATTGTCCCGTACCTACTCAAAATCTTGTAAGGACCAACCTAACAGGGGATGAGCTTCTCTTTCTTGTAAAACTTCTTCACCTATTTCATGGGTGAAATCTTCAAATAAACAAAATCATCTACAAAAAACTCAAGCTCCCTTCTTCTCACATCTGCATAGGATTTCTGATGGCTTTGGGCTATCTTCATCCTTTCTCTAATCAATTAAACTTTATCCATTGCATCATGCACTAAATTTGGCCCTATAAAGGCAGTTTCACTATCCTCAAACCAACCAATAAGATATCTACACCTCCTACCATAAAGATCCTCAAATAGAGCCATCTGATCACTAGAGTGGTAGCTATTATTATAACCAAACTCAATCAAAGGCAAGTGGTTATCCCAAATACCCTTGACATCAAGAACACAAACCCTCAACATATCCTCTAAGTTTTGAATGGTAATCTCTGCCTAACCATCTTTCTGTTGGTGGAAAGCTGTACTAAGATAAACGTAGGTACTAATACCCTTCTGAAGAGCCTTCCAAAAATAAGAGGCAAATTGGGTACCTCTATCTCAAATTATGGTCAGTGGGACTATGTAAATTCACCAACTCCTTGAGATAGAGTCTAGCATAATCCTCAGCTGAATCTAAAATGTTAACTGGTAAAAATGAGCTAACTTAGACATTTGGTCAATAATGACCAAATTGAATTTCTCTAACAATGAGTACAAGGCAACCCTATGACCAAATACTTATTCACCACTTCCCACTTCCAAGTGGGGATACTAAATTCCTAAAGCATACAAATAGGTCTCTGGTGTTCAACCTTAACCTGATAGCAATTTGAATACTTAGCTACAAAATCAACAATATCTCTCTTCATGCCATTCCACCAGTAGAGTTCCAACAATTTATGGTATATCTTAGTAGATCCTGGGTGAATAGAATATTGAGAGCCATAGGCTTATGCTAACATTTGCTGTCTCAAATCACCTATATTTAGAACACATAATCTTTCCTAACAGTGAATAATGTCATCTCCTTCTTGGGAAAAAACCTCAACCTTCTCATCCCGAACTGCCTCCTTCAACTTAAGAAAAGTTGGGTCACTATCATGCTTTTCCTTTACTTCGGCAACCAAAAAAGATTCTAAACAAATGTGAACCATACACTACCTTCTATCGAATCAACCAACTGAACTTCCAACCTAAAAAGCTGGTGAACCTCACAAACTCTCTCTTTTCATCCTCAACATGAACAACACTCCCCATAGACAATCTACTAAGGGTGTCGGCCACAACAATGGACTGATCTAGATGGTATAAAACACTTATATCATAATTTTTCAACAACTCTAACCATCATCTCTGACAAAGATTTAGATTTTTTTGGGTAAACACATACTGTAGACTCTTGTGATCAGTGAACACATCAACATGGACCCCATAAAGATAATGCCTCTAAATCTGTAAGGCCAAAACAACTAATGCTAACTTAAGATCATGAGTTGGGTAGTTCTTCTCATGAGATTTGAGTTTACTAGAGGCATATGCTATAACCTTGCCTCGCTACATCAACACATAACTAAGACTAATTATAGAAGCATCACATTACACCACAAAACCATCTAAACCCTTTTGTAGAGTCAAAACTAGAGCAAAATTAAGTCGAGTCTTCAATTTTGAAAGATCTTCTTGGAAGAATCGAACCTCTAAAATTTAACCTTCTTCTGAGTCAATCTAGACATGGGAGAAGCAATAGAAGAAAATTATTCAACAAACCATTTATAGTAATCGACTAAACCTAAGGAACCCCAGATATCTAATGGAGAAATATGGCTAGGCCAGTTTCTTACTGCTTTGGTATTTTGAGGATCAACCCGAATCCCTTTACCAAAAAAATGCAACCAAGGAAAGCTACTGATTTCAACTAGAATTCACACTAATTAAACTTAACGAATAACTGGTGATCTTAAAGAATCTACATAATAAGCCTTAAATGTTCTATATGCTCACCCTCACTACTAGAGTAGGTGAGAATATCATCTATGAAGACTATGAGGAACATGTCCAAGTACTGCTTGAACACTCTATTCATAGGTTCATAAAAGTAATAGGAGCATGAATTAGTCCAAAAGACATAACTGCAAATTCAAAGTGACCATACCGAGTTCTGAAGGTTATTTTTAGAATGTATCAATTTTTGAATCTAAGCTACTGATATGCAAATCTGAGGTCTATTTTAGAAAAATGGTTTGCACCCTGAAGTTGTCGAATAAGTCATCAATCTTGGGAATTAGATACTTATTCTTGATTGTGACTTTGTTTAACTAGCGGAAGTCAATACATATCCTAGATAACCATCTCTCTTGCACACAAAAAGAACTAGAGCACCCCATAGAGAGATGATAGGCATGATCAAACCTTTAAATAGGAGGTCCTTCAACTGCTCCTTCAATTCCTTAATCTCATCCAGAGCCATTCTAGAAGGTGGAATAAAAATAGACTGGGTATTTGGAAGGATATCTATTTCAAAGTCAATTTCCCACTCGGGAGGAACTCCATGGAGATCTTCATAAAATAGCTCTAGAAATTCATTCACTATTGGGATTGACTCAAAACTTAGAATTTTGGAACTTGAGTCCTTTACTTGAATGAGATGATAAATACACCCCTTATAAATCATTTTCCTCATCTTAAGAAAAGAGACAAATCGACCTATAGGCACTGAGGTACTACCTTTCCATTCCAAGACTGGCTTATTTAGAAATTGAAACTTGAATAATTTGTTTCTACAATCAACAGAGGTATAGCAAGAGTGGAGCCAATCTATACCAAGGATGACATCAAAATTGGTCATCTCTAATTCCACAAGATCAACTCAAGTGGTTTTCTAGTATATTATGATAGAGCAATATCTATAATCATCAGGCTATAATGTAACTACCGACTGGCTAGACACTGAAAAGGGTTCTATAAGAATTTTAGGATTGACATAAAAATCTACTGCAATGTAGAGAGTCATGAATAAAAGTGTGGCTCTGGGATCTAATAATACATACACATGAAGGTGAAAGAATTATAACATACCAGTAACCATATCAGGAGAATTCTTCTAATATTGATGAGTCTGAAAGACATAGAGTCGATTTTGATATTGTCCACACTGAGGTGGAACTAGAGGTGGCACCTCATTGAGTCGGATGGCCTACTAAAACTGATAAGGAGTTAGTCTGGCCCTGTTGGCGATCATTCTTGTCCTCTCACATACCTGTTGGGCAATCCCTTATCCTGTGGCCTGATTTGCCACACCCAAAGCATGAATCACTACTAGTTATGCACTCAACCTTATGGTTCTTACCATACCTCTTACTATATCTCAACCCTCTTATTCTCTCTTTTCTTCTCCTTAACCTTCTCTTTCTCAATTTATTGAGCATAAACCATCAATCTAAAGAGGTATATCTCTTTAATTAATATCACTATTATGCATCCTTAACTACATACTCTGAAACACCAGATACAAACTTACTCATTAAGGCCCTAGAATCAGCCACGATATTCAGAGCATACCTTGCCAACTGAGTAAATTTGAGTAAATACTCCTTAACATTCATATTGCCTTGCTTTAGGTTGATACACTTCTGCACCTTAGCTTCCCTCAACTCCAATGGGAAAAACCTATCTAGAAAAGCAATAGCAAACTCATCCCACTCTTTTATCCCTCCTGCACCTTTTTCTTTCTTCCACTGCTTAAACCAAGTATGAACCAGTCCTTCCAATTAGTAAGTAGCTAAATCAGCACTTCCACTTAAAGTGACAACCATAATTTCAGTCATTTTCTAAACACTATCTAGAAACTCCTATAGATTTTTCTCATACTTAGACCTGATGAAAGAAAGGGGATTAGTTTGAGTGAAATCCTAAATTATAATTATCGTCATTTCCACTACTCGGTTGGCTGGGGAAATAACCTGATGGTTATTTTGGGCAGCCATAGATTGGGCTAATTCTATGAAAGCAGCCCTAAATTTGGCATGAGATACCTGCTCATTTAGAGGGTTTTCCTGAATTGGCGAGGCTGTTTGCTAATCCCCATTCCTTATTTTGTACGCCCTTCTAGGAGGCATTTTCTATAAGTGGATAAAGAAAGAGTTAGAAGAATAAGTTTAATAGAGTTTACACTCTATCACATAATATGAATAATGAAAGAAGTGAAGCATTCCTAAAATATTTCATAGCCTCTCGGTGATAGGTATGGTGCACTTCACACTAATGAACAAGACTCTACTTAATGCGACTTTCAAACACCCTACGATACTTTAAACCTTGTACTATGATACCAAGTTTGTCACAACCCGAAACTACCTCTAGTCATAACATAGTGCTTGGAGTCACAAATGACCCTAAGCTAACCCATGGTGTGGCATAAACTATAAATACTGAAAGATAAATAATAAACACTGGGAGAAAGCTAATTGAAGTAAAATAATAATGAACAATGATAGAATAAATGTTATTATGGTCTGAAATACTCAATGAGACTAAAAAATCTAAATATCTATCAGACTATCTAAAAGTCTCAAATTAGAATGAGTCATTAGGACAAACCCCCAACTAACTTTACTGAACATACTAAAGATAAATAACTAATAACTAGTCCCAGACTGATGAGGACTCACAAAGACTACAACTGAGTGATAATAAAGTGAACTAAACATAGTACAGGTACTGGGCGTCCGAACCTATATTATGAGATAATATAGCACAAAGAGAGTATACATTGTACTTTGAATGTATTGAGTATGTGAGATGGGAAATCAATCAACATATAACATCTAAAAATGAATATGACAAAGTATAAGTATATACTGAGTAAACTGAATATCTAAAAATAAGGTCATACATATCTAGACTAAAATATAAACTAGATACATAAGTTAAAATTGAATCAGAGACTTTGGGAGCCAACTACAATCGGCATAACCTAATTTGACCAAAACCAGGATCCAACTTATAACCCCATTTGGAAGGGCGTTAGTACCTTGCCAAGGGTACTAATACTGGCTGGCATGGATCTTCTAAACTGATGTCCCATGGGAATAGTATGTCATACCTCTACTAATGGGGGATCCCTTATGGTGGAACTGTAGTTCTGGAACTTAGGGACTACTACTAATGGTCCCATGCATAACTAACGAGGGAGTTGTTATCCCTGTATTAACTTAGTGCTAAGCATTACTCTCAACTAAAAGGCACTAAAGTATAAAATAATAACTAATATGCTCAATTCAAGGTATTCTAAAAATAACAATACGTGTACAACATGAACTACTCAATAATATGTAAGCTGACATATGCATGAGTTCCTAGCTATCGAGTGGTCATAACATACCAGCTCTGTCTAATGCAATGATGTGCCATGGTTTCAAGGAATATTCGATGCTCAAAATAATGAAAATCTGTATCTACTTAGGTTGTTTTATTAGATATGATGTGTGGTTTTTGTATGTTATAGGAAAATTAGGTTGGAAGTGGTGTTTGACTACAAAGAGGATGAAAAAGCTATGAATGTAGTAACTTTATGACTCATATCCATAGTTGTAGTATTAACAATGGGCAAAGTTGAGTTCTAGGAAAGAAGTAATAGAAGACTGTGACTCATGGTGTAAAGTCATACTATAAACAGTGGATAAAAGTCCTGGGGATTTATGCTCCAATTGTGACAAATAAAGAACATGAGTCATAATGATTAACTATGACTTATGGTAAGAATCCGTAATGATTACAAATTCTAGATCCTTAAGGTGAAAAACTATGGGAGTGATTACAATTAGAAACATACGACTCATAGGGTGACCCTACGAGTCATAACCACTGAAGCCTAGAAAGACCTACGACAGCGGGCAATGAGTCGTAACCAAATGACTCATTGCTAAAGGCATGAACACTACCGATTTAGTTTTCCTATTTTGTTTTAATTAGGTTTTCCTTATTATTTTGAGATACTATAAATACACTTGGGTTATTCCTCATTATGAACGATTAGTCAAGTTTTCCTATTCTATTTAGGATTTGATTTTTAGGGTTTCTTGTAATCTATAAATACCCTTTAGGCTTTTTTAAATAGTAGTGTTCTAGCATAAGACCTTTGAGGCTAAGTTATGAATATTTTTTGACTTCAAGATTAAGTTGTGATCTTGGGATTTCATTGTTCTTGGTTTATTTTTCAATGTAAAACTTTGGGATTTTTTTTATTATTGTGAGAATGATTTTGTAATTCTGTTTATGGATTTCATAATTAATCTCACAACTATGAGCGACCAATTCCCTTAGTTAGGATTGTGGGAACCCTGGCAGATTAATAGAGTAGAGTAAGTACCAAGTCATTTTAGATAATGATTCTTGCATGTATTGGGTTTCTTATTTCTTATAAACTACTTAGCGATGACCAACATTAAGATCCCACCTAGAATATCACTACTTACTCCACAAGAAGAGTAATGACTACGAAAAGAAGATCACAATAGTGATTTGTGGTTAACTTCCAAAATAATCTTACCTGTACTATCTTCTTAAGATAATTTACTATTATATAATAACTTGATACTCAAAAGGTAATAGTTAAATGGGGATACAAGAGTCCACTAGATAGTTGATGGTACATAACTTATTAGATTCTGCTTGTAAAGTATTGGAATAGTTTGACAGTGCACGATAAATCTATGAAGTTGCAAAGTTAGGGGGAACACAAGCCTTGTGTTCATTTTAGATTGTTTACAATTGAGAATATCTAAATCTTATCACATTCACTATTTCAGCAAATCTCTCTTTTTACTTTTCTGCAAATCCTGGTGATTTCAATAAGTTTGAGAAGATTTTACTTTTGGACATATTTTGTAATACCTCAGTTTTTTGGCCTTACAAAAATTCTTGAGTTTTTGGACTCGCTGTCTTGATTATGACTGACCTAACAAGTCGTAAGGTATCCATACAGGTCATAGGGTCCCAAATCATAATATGACTAGTTTGTTGCCACAAAGCCTTTGACCTGAGTACGACTAGACCCAACAAGTCATCGAGACTCTAAATGAGTCATATAGTGCTTCTCATACCAAACTAGTAAAAGGATTAATGTTTCTTCCTTGACAATGACCAGGAACCTATGCGTTCGAATGAAACCTCAATAGTCATAGTGTATGACTTGTAGGGTCAATAATGAAGGGTCTTTGAATTACTGTTCATACTATGAGTCGTAGAGATGACCCATAGCCTGACGTCACAAGACATAAGTTGACCCTTACCGACTGGGTAACTTTTTTTGCACTTTTAAGTTGGGGTATTCTCATCACTTTCCTCATTCCCCACTTAGGACCCATGCCTATAAAATACCCAAAGATGGTTATTTCTAGCACTTTAATAATCAAATATATGCTCTCTTCTTACTCAAATCCCCAAGTCAAAAACACTAGGGTTTCTCAAGGAATTGGCACTTAAATCTTCTAAGGTTTGATTACTCTCCATAATTCTTGATATATCAGGCATATTATTCTTACCCAAAGCTTATTTTATTGAAACATGTGCTTATATCACTCCCATGTGATTTAATTGTGGTTTATGAATATGTCTTTGAGGGTTTTTGAATGAATATTACTTGAATTAAACTCACATATTTTTATATGTATTATTTATTCTTTATCAATGGTTTTTTGACTAATTGGGTGCATAGGTATGGGAATCAGAAAAAGAGGGTCGAGGTATTCCCCCAAATTGATATTTTATTGTTAGAAATTGGTTTTGAAATTGTGTTCCCTCAACCCACTTATGTAATTGGCTTTGAAAGATGGTTTGGCATATGAATTGACTTACTTACCTATAATTTTGCATTGCAGAAATGGTTAATCTAATATATATGGATTTTGAAGTCCTTGTTGGTCATGTTTGATTTTAAAATAGGAAGCTTGGGGATCAAGGCATTCCCTCGGGTTGAATTGATAAACCAAAACACACTCTAAGCATTCCCCAATTTCGGTTTAATAAACAAAGGGGGTAGCATCATTCCCTCTTATTGATTTAATGAACAAAGGGGTTCGAGGCATTCATCCAAGTTAATAAAATTATAACGGAATAATTATAAGCTTGCAAGTGTAGGGGTGTGACGATACCTATGGTGTGCCTTAACGGATAATTCCTTAGTTAAATGGATGGGTTATGTGAAACTTATTTTAATATGGGATAAAAGAGTGTTATGCAGCTAAGTTGTGAAAGTGGATATCTTGGGGGATTGACAATGGAACCTCATGTTTGTCGGTGTGAGGGTTGGTCTTGATGACCATGTGCATATTACACACTTTATAAATATATATATATATATATATAAATATATATATATATATTGACATGGGGGTCGGGGAATTCTCCAGTCTTCCTTGATACCTCTGATTCATGTAGCTAACACTCATTGGGCCCTTTCAGTAAGGGAAGTTGAACCCATACCACCCATGAGTTCCTTTTTATGATATTTAATCTACATAGTCTAGGATAATATTTTACTTTTATGCTAAACCTTGTTCCCTATACCAGTATGTTATATATATATGTATAATATGTGTATGTGTTCTTACGGTGGTTATGAATTGGTATTATTTTATCCCTTTCCTGAGTTACATGCTAGAGCTTTCCTTACTAATCATCTGAGGACGTTGTATCCCCCACATAATGCAGGAACCAGAGACACTTCTAATTTTTCTTAACAGTGATAGGTGATTTTGGATTGTTCATAAGTTAACTTGAAGTGGTGAGCCTCTTTCTTCCCAAAGGCTGTTACTTCTTAGTTTATTTCGTGTCATAGAATATTTCTTATGGATTCTTTTGGCTATCAATGGGGGTATGTCCCATCTTAGATTGTTTTAAGATAGTTGAGGCTTTATGGATTACTATGGATTGGGATATTTTTTAAGTTCTTAAATTCCTTTTTGAGTTTTCTATCTTGTTATATATATTCAGAACTTATCTTATCTTATTTTATATTTGAAATTCATCCACTACTAGTTGTATTGAGTGTTTTTTGGCTAGATAAAGAGGGAGGGTTCTCTGGTCCTCAGCGGACTTGTGATACCCATCGCGCCAGGACCTGCTTTGGGTCATGACAAGTTGGTATCAGAGCCCTAGGTTTATGGTCAATTGGGTATCCACAAATCCATGTCAAGTATAGTCTCTTTTATGGGTGTGTAGCGTGCCACACTTATAAGGGAGAGGCATCGAGGCGTTTAGGAATATTTCTCTTTTTTATGTTCTACTTTTAGGCTATAGAGTCTAGAATATTGAAATCTCCATTAATTTTGTTTGTTTGCATTCCACATCATACCTCCCCAAAGGTTCGCTTCTCATGGAAATTCCTCTATCCCACCTAAGGTAACATGAATAGAACTCATCCTAATTATGGGGTACAAGACCGGTCTAGGGTCCCTACTTCTAATTTTCTCTAGGAGTTCCATCGATCCCTACTAGTCCTCCTCGGGCTTCTTAGGCTAATGGTACTTCTGCCCTACTACCTCAGAGAGATGTGTCTAATGCTGAGTTTTGCTAGTTAATTTATTTGCTTGCTCAGTTGGTGTCCTTTTAATTGCTCTAGTTTGAGTGTATTACTCCCATCACTCCTTATTTTGAGGACACAAGGGTTGGTAAGTTCATGAGGTTTAGTATTCCTACTTTCACTAGTTCCAAGGTTGAGGAGAATCCTCAAGGGTTCATATATATGATAGAAAAGATTTTTAGAGTGATGCATGATTCTAATTCTGAGGGTATGGAGTTTTCCACATATCAGTTGAAGGATGTGGCATATCAGTGGAATGGGGAATGGGAACAGTTGGGAGGAGATATTTCTAAGCTAGATATATGGGATGACTTCTCTGGTGCTTTCCTTGATCGCATCTTACCTCAAGAGCTGAGGGAAGTGAAGGCTGGGGAGTTTGTGAATTTGAAGTAAGATAAAATACTGTGAAGGAGTACGCCTTGAAATTTCATCAGTTATCTTGCTATGCCCTGGAGTTGGTGTCATCTATGAGGGCTAAGATTAGAAAGTTTCTATCAAACTTGTATTAAGATATGGTGTTGAAGTGCAAGGCTGCTTTGCTGAATAATGACATAGATATCTCTAGGCTTATGGTGTATTTGTAGTAGGTTGAGGATGAAAAGAGGAAACAAGATAAAATAAGGGAGAGACGAAGTAAGAAATTCAGGTATTCTAAGTAGGGTGGAGGCAAGCAGGATATTAGTTGAGATGGTAGGCAGTGGCCTAAGAAATAGTGGTAAACATCTGGTTCTTATTCTATGACTAGTTCTCTATATCCTAAGCTATCTGGTGATCATCATTTTTAGAGAAATAGTTGGTTTAAGGCACAAGTTTCCCAATCTCAGGCTAGTGGGGCATGGTCAGCTCTATCATATCCTTCTTGCAGATTTTGTAGATAGTTGCATTGTGGGTTTTGTGATAAGGGAAAAAATAAGTACTTCAGATGTGGCCAGCCTAGCTATATTTAGAGAAACTATCATATAGGCGATATCGCTACTGGATGTAATAAGGTTCCATTTGCTACGTCTTCAGTCCCAGCACCGAAGGATGCTACTTTTGGTACCAGCACTAGTCAAAATAGTTTGTTCTAGCCACCCATCAGGAATCTGAGGCTTCTCCTGATACTGTCACTAGTATGTTACAACTCAATTCTCGTGACTTGTATTACTACTTGATTCAATTATGTATCTCTGATACCTTTTTATAGATACCTTTTCAGTGTGTAACCTAATGGGTGACTCTGTTATGGCTAAAAGGGTCTATAGAGGTAGTGTGGTATCTATCTATGGTAGGGAGATATTGATGGATATGATAGAGTTGAATATGTTAGATTTTGATGTGATATTAGGGATGGATTGGCTTCATTCGTGCTATGCGTCTCTTGATTGTAGAACTTGAAGGGCCAGTTCCCAATTATCAAAGAAATTGGCGATTGAGTGGGAAGTGAGTTCCCTGGTGCCTAAGGAAAGGTTTATTTCTTACCTTAGACCCTGGAAATTAATTTCCAAGAGGTGTTTATATCATCTTGTTCAATTTAAGGATTCTAATTCTGAGGGCCCTTTTTTGCAATCTATCCTTGAATTTAATGAGTTTCCTGATGTATTTCTTGATGATCTTTCTGATATTCCTCCCAATAAGGAAATAGAATTTGGGATTGATCTCCTTCCGATTACCCATCCTATCTCTATCCCTCCTTATAGAATAGCTTTAGTTGAGTTGAAGAAACTCAAGGAGCAGTTAAAAGATCTTCTTGATAAGGGTTTTATTCGCCCTAGTGTTTCTCCATGGAGGGTGCTCCTTTTTTTTCATGCATAGGAAGAAAGGTTTCCTTCAGATATGTATAGATGATTGACAGTTAAATAAGGTGACTGTGAAGAATAAGTATCTTCTCCATAGGATTGATGACTTGTTTGGCCAGCTTCAGGGGGCTAAGTATATTTCTAAGATTGATCTTCGGTCGGGTCATCATCAGTTGAAGATTAGGGAGGTGGATATCACTAAGATTTCTTTCTTAACTTGGTATGGCCACTATGAGTTATTGGTAATGTCTTTTTGGGTTGAATAATGCTCCAACGACATTTATGCATCTTATGAGTCGGGCATTCCATTAGTTTCAGCATTTATTCATTATTGTGTTTATTGATGACATCTTGGGATTCTCTAAGAGTAAGGAGGAATATGTCAATCATCTATATATAGTGTTTTAAACTCTTAAGAATCAACAGTTGTATGCTAATTTCTTGAAGTATCAGTTCTGGTTAAATATTGTGTCCTTTCTTGCTCATGTTGTTTCTAATGAGGGTATCATCGTGGATGCATAGAAATTTAAGGTGGTTAAGAAGTGGCTTAGGCCCACGACTCTAATTGATATTCAGAGGTTCTTGGGTTTAGCTGGGTATTATAGAAGGTTTATGGGGTTTCTCTTCGATCGCCACTCCACTGACTAGGTTGACTTAGAAAAAGGTAAAGTTTCTGTAGTATGATATTTATGAGGGTAGCTTTGAAAGGTTAAAGGATAAGTTGCCTTCAGCTCTAGTTTTGTCCCTACCTAAGGGTAGTGATGGTTTTGTTGTTTATTGTGATACGTCCCCTGTGGGACTGGGTTATATGTTGATGTAGCGTAGTAAGGTTGTGATATATGCATCTAGGTAGCTTAAGGTACATAAGAAGAATTATCTGACTCATAATCTAGAGTTGCTGATTGTGGTCTTTGCTATGAAGATTTGGCGCCATTACTTATATGGAGTTCATGTTGACATATATTCAGACCATAAGATATTGCAGTAGGTGTTCACGTAGAAGGAGTTGAATCTCAGCCAAAGGAGATGGCTTGATTTACTCAAGGATTATGACATAAGTTTTCTTTATCATCTAGGTAGAGCTAATGTTGTTGGTGATGCTTTTAGTAGTTGTCTATTGAAAGCTTATCTCTTGTTAATGAGTAGAAATAAGGTTTGGTAAAGAATATTCACTGTTTGGCTAATCTTGGAGTTCATCTTTTAGAATCTGAGGATGGAGGAGTGATTATGCAAGAGGTGGTGAAGCCATCTCTTGGTGCTGAGGTAAAGGAAAAGCAAGATCGAGATCCTATCTAGATGCAGATTAAGGATGATGTGGGTTAGTAGAAGGTCATAGCTTTTGAGATTGGTAGAGATGGTATCTTAAGGTACCAAGGTAGATTATGTGTTATCGATGTTGATGGTCTATGAGAGAGGATCTTGGCTTAGACTCATGAGTCGAAGTACATTGTCCATCCTAGTTCGATGAAGATGTACCATGATTTGAAAGAGATCTATTGGTGGAATAAAAAAAGAGGGATGTGGTCAATTTTGTGGCCAAGTGTATGGTTTGTCAGCAAGTTAAGGTTGAGCACTTGAGTCCTGGTGGTTTGTCTCAAGAGATCGAGTTTCCCATGTAGAAGTGGGAAGTAATTAACATGGACTTTGTTACTGGTTTTCCTCTATATCAAAGTCAATTTGATTTGATTTGGGTCATTGTAGATAGGATGACTAAGTTCACTCACACTTTGCCAGTGAGGACTAATTATTCTGCAGAGGATTATGCTAAGCATTTCATTCAGGAGATCATCAATTTGCATGGCACGCCTATTTAGATTATATCTAATTGAGGTACGCAATTCTCGACTTACTTTTGGTGGTCATTTTAGAGAGGTTTAGGAACTAAAGTGAACGTTAGCATCGCTTTCCACCCTCAGATAGATGGATAAGTGAAGAGGATCATTCAGACCTTGAAATTGGTGGTAGTTGGGTTGGTCATTTGCCTCTCATAGAGTTTGTGCATAGTAACAACTAACATTCTAGTATTTAGATGGCCCCATTTGAGTCTTTGTATGGTAAGAGATGTTTTCCTCCTATTGGGTGGTTCAAAGTTGGTGGGACTAGATTATTTGGTCCTGACTTAGTTCATCAAGCCACGAAAAAAGGTAAAGGTGATCTGGGATAGACTTAAGACTTCTCAGAGTCGCCAAAAGTCTTATGCGGATGTCAAACACAGGGAATTAGAGTTTGATATTGGTGATTGGGTGTTCTTGTAGGTGTATCGTGTAAAGGGGGTAATGAGGTTTGAAAAGAAGGGGAAGCTCAGTCCCCGGTATGTTGGCCAGTACTTTATAGTGATAAAAGTGGGTAATGTGGTTTATGAGTTGGAGTTATCTTCAAATTTGGGTTCTATCCATCCGGTGTTCCATGTTTCAATATTGAACAAGTGCGTGGCTGATCCTTCCTTGGTTGTTCCCTTGGAGAGTGTTGATATTGCATATTGCTTGTCTTATGAGGAAGTCCCGATCGAGATTTTGGATAGGCAAGTCTGTCATTTAAGGACTAAGGATGTGGCTTTGGTGAGGGTTCTATGGAGGAATCATAAGGTTGAAAAATTACTTGAGAAGTGAAGAGGACATAAAGTCCAAATGTACTTTCATATTTTTGGATTTGGATAATCATGCTTAAGGTAAATGTATTCCTTAACATCTTTGTTTTCTGTCTTTGTTATAGGAAATGATGGTTGAGTTTCTGTGTTAAATCATGTGAATGGATGCCTTGACTCATCATTCGGGGATGGATGATCCTTGGGAGAGGATGTAACATCCCTAATTTTTAGCCCTAAAAAACAATTCTTGTGTTTTTGAACTCATTGCCCTGATTACGACTAACCTAACATGTCGTAAGGTGTCTATACAAATTATAGGAACCCTAATCATTGTGTGACTAGTGTGCTACCCTAATTCCTCTGACCTGAGTACGACTATACCCAATGAGTCATCAAAACTCCAAATGAGTCATATAGTGCTTGTCATAGCCAAACTAGTAAAGGTGCCTGATTTTTTTGCCTTAACAATGATCAAGACCCTACGTGTCATAATGACACCTTACAAGTCATTGTATGTGACTTGTAGGGTCAACAATGAAGGGTCCTGGAACTATTGTTTAGACTATGAGTCGTGGAGATGACTCATAGCTAGACGTCAAGAGTTGTAAGTTGACCCGTGATGACTGAGAGACTTTTTCTACACTTTTAAGTGGGTTATTCTCGTCATTTCCCTCTTTCCCCACTTAGGACCCACACCCATAAAACACCTAAAGAGGGTTATTTCCATTACTTTAACAATCAAATACATGCTCTCTTCTCTCTCTAATCCCTAAGTCAAGAACACTGGGGGTTCTCAAGGAATTGGCAATTAGAGCTTCCAAGAGTTGATTTCTCTCTATAATTCTTGATATCTCAGGCATGTAATTCTTTCCCAAAACTTATTTTATTTAAAGCATGTGTTTAAATCATTATCCATGTGATTTAATTGTGGTTTATGAATATGGGTTTGAAGGTTTTAAAATGAAGGTTACTTGAATTGAACTCCCATGATTGTATATACAAATTTGTGCTTCATCAATGGTTTTTGAACTAATTGGGTGCATGAGCATGGGAATTGGAAAAATAGGGTTTAGGTATTCCTCCAAATTGATGTTTTGTTGTTAGAAATTGGTCTGAAAATTGTATTCCCTCAACCCACTTGTGTAATTGGTTTTGAAAGATGGTTTGTCACATAATTTGACTTACTTACCTATACTATTGCATTGCATAAATGGTTAAACTGATAAACATGGATTTTGAAGGCCTTGTTGGCCATGCTTGATTTTAAAATTGAAAGCTCGGGGGTCAAGGCATTCCTCCAGATTGGATTTGTAAACCAAAAAATGGTTGATACATTTCCCAAATTTGATTTAATGAAAAAAGGGGGTTATTGGATTCCCCATTGTTGATTTAATGAACAAAAAAGGTCGAGGAATTCCCCCAAGTTAATGGAATTGTAATGGCATAATTATAAGCTTGTGAGAATAAGGGTATGACTATACCTACGGTCTGCATAATAGATAATTCCTTCATCAAATAGATGGGTTATCGGAAACTTATTTTAATATGGGATTAAAGGGAGTTATGTAGCTAAGTCGTGAAGGTGGATGTCTCGGGGACTGCTACTAAAAAGTCATGTATTACAGCTTGAGGGTTGTTCTTGATGATCGTGTGCATATGATACACTTAATATATATATATGTATGTATCCTGGATTGACGTAGGGTCGAGGCATTCCTTAGTTTTCCTTGATACCTTTGGTTTGTGCGGCTAACACGCACTGAGGCCCTTTCAATAGGGGAAGCCGAACCCATATAGCTTGTAGGTACTTTTTTATGATGGTTAAACTACATAGTCTAGGCTAATATTTTAGTTTTATGCTAAACCTTATTCCCTATACCAACATGTTATATATATATATGTACAATGTGTGCATGTGGAGTTTATGGTGATTATGACTTGGCATTCTTGTATTCCTTCCCTGAGTTACATGCTAGTTCTTGCCCCGCTAACCTTCTTAAAATGTTATATCCCCACTTGATGAAGGAACTGGAGACACTTATACTTTTTGTGCAATGATTGGTGATCTTAGATCATTTATGAGTTATCTTGAAGTGGTGATCGTCATTCTTCTGGAAGGTTGTTACTTCTTCATTTATTTTTTGTCATATACTATTTCTCATGGCTTCTTATTGGTATCATCGGGGGTATCTCCCGACTTAGATTATGTTCAGATAGTAGAGGCTTTGTGGATTACTGTGGATTAGGATGTTATTGAGGTTCTTAAATTCCTTTCTGAGTTGCCTATCTTGTTATAAGTTTGGAACTCAGCTTATCTTGTTATATGTTCAAAATTCATCCACTACTAGCTGTATTTTGTGTTGTTATTCTAGGTAAAGGGGGTGGTCTTCGATCCTCAGCCTACTTGAGATATCTGTCACGGCCAATGCCTAGTTCGGGTCATGACATATTTCCTATGGAATTGACCCCAACATAGTTGGGTTACTATATTTTGATAGTGTAACGCCCCAAAATCTGAGCTCCCGGGATGCCACACGGTGGTCCAAACTACAAGTAGTCCTGAGCTAACCCTAGCTGCCTTCTACTAAGTCTGGATCTCAAAATAGGAGATATGAATGTAAAATCATAATATTTGCGGAAATCTTATCTGAAACATACTAAAAGTTTTGGTAAAACAATACTGAAGGATTCTGAATATTGAATCAAATGTCTAAAACTGAATTTAGTAGTCCAACAAGCCTCTACTAACTGAATCTAGAGAGTCACTGGGATAGGGCCCCAGCTGACTCAAACTTTCTGAAATGAAAATTGAAACATCTATTAATAAACTGAAAATATAAATAGCTAAGTCCCCGAACTATGAGGACTCACCTACTGCAGAGATGTTGATAAGATGCTTGGAAATCACTCACACTGCTAAGACTGAGCACCTGAACCTACATTATAAGATGATGTAGAACTTAGACGTATATGTGGATCAGTACTTTGATGATATACTGAGTATATGGGGGAGAATGCAATAAGTAAACAATGTCATCACAATTTATAAAATCATGCATGCTAAATGTAAATGACCCACATAGGCTTGAGAAATCTGAAAACTGAAGATCATAATTCATGAACAATAAAGCATATAATATAAATCTGGTGAGCCATTACATTCAGTTCTAAAATTTGTTCCTTTCTGAAAACTACTACATTATCTTGTCGACTGTAACGGGAATAATTCATGTCAAGACTTTAAGAATCTTAAAACCATAGTTTCCAAAACACATGTTTTTATCTTAAGGCTTTAAGCCAATAGACTGTTTTAAGAGTAGGGGACATTTTTTGGGAGGTTCTTATAACCAACATACACCATGTGAGCATCCATGGAGTCCCACGTATTGCCCCCGTTGGGTAGGGTTATTTTACCCTTGCCATCAGAATAGAACTTCTTATCTTATGTGATCACAATCTTAGTTATCCACGTAGAAGTGGGGATAATCTTAATCCTATGGAGGCACTGAGTTCTGGGGTATGAAACTGTAGTACATACCCATCTCGGTGCTATATTATACTCCTATTCTTATGCTCAAAATCTTAAGAAAATTCACTTCAAATTATCACAAAGGTTTACAAGAAAACTAATTATGCTTTTCATTCTTTAAATCTCAAGTCACATGAACAGAGTGGATTCTTTATCTTAGCTTAGGAACAAAAGGTCAAATCTTTATCAAAAACCTGAGAATAGTCTTATCTTAGGATACTCATGGCATAAACAATCTTGAAACAAATTTTTTTAACTAGGGCTTAAACATCCATGCATCAAACTCATGTTAAAACACCAAAATGCTCATGCTTGATAATGTAAATATTGATAAATCAACTCAAAATCTGAAAATTTCAGCAATGTGCATGAAAATATGAATATAAACATGGAATTTAACTTCTAAATCATTGGGAATCTCATAAGATTGTAAATAACAATAATGGGTATAAACTTGAATTTCATGGAAAATCATATAAATTTCAGTAAAATTTGAATTTAAAATAAGTTTTGGGCACAAGAAAGAAAGGATTATCCCTGTTCATACTCCACATACCTTAATTGGTGATCTTTGATGAAAAACTTGAATCTTGGATTCCTATTGATGCTTTGGGGATGAATTCTTAGAGCCCTTGTATTGACAATCCTCAATCTTAAATATTTTTGGAGAGTTAATGGAGGAATTTGGATTTCTTGGGGAGAAAGTTTGTTGAACTAGGGCTTTGCTTGAGAGAGATTTGATGAAAAGTGGATGTAAAGTGATTTAAAATGATTTAATTCATTATTTAAGACGGATTAAGAGCTGGGAGAATGACCAAAGTACCCCTTTAATCTTTGAAACAGAACTGAAAAATGAACTTTTTGTGAACTGGGTGTCTACCATGATGATCCACTATCGCGGTGGCTCACTAAAAAATGGATGAGCAGGAACTGGACTTTCGCCGGGAAGCACCACCATCGAGGAGCCCCTTTAGTTTGTCATTTTTTCCATTGGCGCGATACGCCAGTATCGCGAGGTCTCACTGGAAATTACCAAATGTGAAATTGGTTCTCTCCACGATGCTCCAAAATCACGGAGTCTCACTGAAAATTGACAATTGTAATTTTATGTTTCTCTGTGATGTGCTAAAGGCCTAAATCACAGTGTTTTACAATTGGAACTTAAAATAGTCATAACTCTTTCACCGAGTGTCGGATTTAGGTGAATCGATGGAAAGCTTATTCAATTTCCCACATGATGAGAGGTCTAAATCTGAAGAATTCCACCCCAAATAAATAGTATTCATTTCAGAAGATATCCCTTAACATTTTAGGAACGAATTTAAGCTAAGTAGGTACGGGGTATTACAATATCTCCCCCTTGAAAACATTCATCCTCGAATGTTGCTAGTTAGACTAAGAATACAGAGAAAATCTGAGACTATAATGTATCATGCAGAACTAAAATAAACTGAGCAATTGAATCTAAATCATTCTATGCTTTGGAGTGATTCTGTGATTGCATGTACTTACATGAGGACAACTATATAGATGAATATATGAATAGAAAAGAAATATATATAGGGAGAGTATTACCTTCAGCTAAATATGAGTTTACAGAGAAGAGGTGAGGGTACTTGGCTCGCATATCTGCTTATGCTTCCCAAGTTGTACCCTCAATAGACTAATTCTGCCAAAGAAATTTGACCAAGGGAACTTCTTTGTTCCTCAGTCTATGGATCTGATGATGTAAAATCTCAACTGGAATCTCTTCGTAAGAAAGGCTTTTTGAATATCTGAGCTTTCTAAAGGAACTACAATGGTGGAGTCACCGATGCACTTCTTAAGAATAGAGACGTGGAATAAAGGATGAACGGCTGACAATTCTGCTGGAAAGTCAAGCTTGTAAGCTACTATACCAACATGACTCATAATTCTGAAAGGGCCAACATACCGGGGACTAAGCTTCCCCTTCTTGCCAAATCTCTTCATCCCCTTCATGGGTGAAACCTTCAGATACACTGGATCACCAACCTCAAACTTGAGGTCCCTTCTTCTCACATTTACATAGGATTTTTGATGACTTTGGGCTATTTTTAATCTTTCCCTAATCAACTTAACTTTCTCCATAGCTTTATATACTACATCGGGCCCTAGAAAAGTAACCTCACCCACCTCAAACCAACCTATGGGTGATCTATATCTCCTCCAATAAAGAGCCTCAAACGGGGCCATCTGAATGCTAGAATGATAACTGTTATTATATACGAACTCGATCAATGGCAAATGCTCATCCCAACTACCTTTGAAATCAAAAGCATATGCCCTCAACATATCCTCTAGAGTTTGGATGATCCTCTCTGCTTAACCATCTGTTTGAGGGTAGAAAGCTTAACTAAGATGGATTTAGGTACCAAGACCCTTCTGAACGATTCTCTAAAACTGGGAAGTAAACTGAGTACCCCTATCTGAGATGATAGATAAGGGAACTCCATACAATCTAGCTAACTCTCGGATATACAACTTAGCATAATCCTCCGTTGTATGGGATGTTTGAACTGGCAAGAAATGCGCTGACTTAGTCAATCTGTCTACGATAACCCAAACCGAATCATGATTATGATGTGAATGGGGTAAACCATTCACAAAATCCATATGCACATCTTCCCACTTCCGAGTAGGGATACCAAACACTTGCAACATACCACCGAGTCTTTGGTGCTCTACTTTAACCTGTTGACAAGTTACACACTTAGCTATAAACTCCGTTATATCTCTCTTCATACCATTCCACCAATAGATTTCCTGCAAGTCGCGATAGATCTTGGTACCACCTGGATAAAAAGAATAACGCGCACCATGCTCTTCAGCCATAATTCTCTATCTCAACTCATTAACACAAGGCACACATAATCTATTCTGGTATCTAAATGTGTCATCTCCTTCTGAGGAGAAAACCTAAACCTTTTAGTCTTTAACTGACTTCTTCAATCTGACCAAACTAGAATCCAGGTATTGCCTCTCCTTTACTTTTGAAACTAGAAAATATTTGGAACTACTCTGAACCCAAAAATTCCCTTCAGCTGAGTCAACCAACCTAACACCCAATCTAGCCAAATGATGAACTTCTCGAGCCAACTTTTTCTTATCATTCTCCACATGAGCAACACTACCCATAGACAATATCTACTAAGCGTGTCTGCCACTATATTGGCCTTCCCCGGATGATACAACACACTCATGTCATAATCTTTCAACAATTCTAACTATCTTCTCTGTCGTAGATTCAACTCCCTTTGAGTAAACAAATATTGTAAGCTTTTGTGGTCTGTGAACACATTAATATGTAAACCATACAGATAGTGCCTCCAGATTTTCAATGCAAACACCACAATAGCTAATTCAAGATCATGGGTTGGGTAGTTCTTTTCATGAGGCTTAAGCTGTCTAGAGGCATATGCTATGACCTTACCTATCTGCATCAACACACATACCAAACCAACTCTAGAGGCATCACAATACACCACAAAACCGTTCATACCATCAAGTAGCATTAAGACTGGGGTTGTAGTGAGTCGAGTCTTCAACTCCTTAAAACTCGTCTCGCAGAAATCTGACCACTGGAACCTAACTTTTTTAGGTCAATCTAGACATCAGGGATGCAATAGACAAGAAACCCTCGACAAAACATCGGTAATAACCAGCTAGACCTAAGAAACTCCTAATGTCTGATGGAGAGATGGGTCTAGGCTAATTTTTTATGGCTTCTGTCTTTTGGGGATCAACTCTAATGCCATTGGTGGAAACAATATGATCGAGAAAATCTACTGACCTTAACCAAAATTCACACTGCTGAATTTGGCGAACAGTTAATGATCTCTAAGTGTTTCCAAAACAATCCTAAGATGATCTATATTGTCATCCTCACTACAGAAGTACACAAGGATATCATCTATGAATACTATGAAAAACATGTCTAGATACTATTTGAACACTTGGTTCATGAGGTTCATGAGATCCATGAAAGCTGTTGGAGCATTGGTTAACTCATAGGACATAACTAGAAACTCAAAATGACCATAATGGATTCTGAAAAACTGTCTTTAGAATATCATGTTCCCTTACTTTAAGCTTATTATAGCCAGATCTAAGGTCTATTTTTGAGAAATGACTCACACCTTGGAGTTGGTCAAATAAGTCATCAATCCTAGGAAGAGGGTATTTTTTCTTACCTATAAAATTATTCAACTGATGATAGTCAATGCACATACGCAAAGAACTATCTTTCTTTTGAATGAATAGGACAAGAGCGCCCCACGGAGAAATACTAGGCCTTATGAAACCTTTATCTAAAAGATCTTTGAGTTTCTCTTTCAACTCCTTAAGCTCAGCGGGAGGCATATGGTATGAAGGGATAGAAATAGGCTGAGTATCAGGACGAAGGTCAATACCAAATTCAATCTCTCTATCGGGAGGTACCCCTGGGAGATCTTCTGGAAAAACATCTAAAAACTCATTGACCACACTGACTGACTGAATTGTTGGAGTCTCCGACTTAGTGTCTTTGAATCAAACAAGATGATAGATATATCCTTTATAAATCAACTTTCTAGATTTAAGATAAGATATGAAATGACTTTTGGGGGACACCGAATTACCTGACCACTCAAAGACTGGCTCATCGGGAAACTGAAACTTCACCACACGGGTGCGACAATCTATAAAAGCATAATAGGAATGAAGCCAATCCATATCAAGAATAAGATCAAAATCAACCATGTATAACTCTATCAAGTCTACTAACATAACCTAATGAAGGACAGTGATAGGACACTTTTAATAGATTTGTTTAACGATAACTGACTCACCTACTGGAGTAGAAACCAAGAAGGGCTCAGGGATTTTTTAGAACTTATCTCAAAATATACTGCAACTAATGGGGTCACATAAGAGAAACTCAACCCAGGGTCTAACAAAACATAGATATCAAGATGAAAGATACAAAGCATACCAATCACAACATCAGGTGAATCCATATGCTCCTGACGGGATGGTAAAGCATAAAACTGATTCTGGCACTGACTGCCACTGGTACTGGACGAGGCACCCTGAGGAGGGGTTGGGTGACCTAGAGGAGCTCGTGCACTATTAGCCTAAGTTTGAGGGCCAATATCCTTAATTCCCTGCCTAGCATGCGGGCACTCTTAGATTCTATGGCCCGGCTGGCCGCAACCATAAGAACCTTTTTGGCCCCACAAACACTCGCCCAGATGGTTCTTACCACAGTTAGCACACTGAGGATAACTGGGCCTACCACTTATACTATTCTGAGATCTGGACATAGAATACTTACCCCACTATTTTTGAGTGTAGTATCACTAACTGAAAAAGGGTCAAGCATAGATGATCGATTCTAAAACTGCGAACGATTTCCTCCTCCAAACCTATTTTGACCATAATCAAACTGCCATGTTCTAGACTTCTTATTTACTCTCTCTATTTCCTTTATCTTTTCTTCCTTAATCTGCTGAGTATGCATCATCAATCTAGGAAGATCCATGTCTCCAATGAGCATAGAAGTCCTACACTCCTTAACAACTAACCCAGACACACCGGTCACAAACCTACTCATGCTTGACCTAGGGCCTGCCATATGTTCAGGGGAATACTTAGAAAACTGGTTGAACTTAAGGCAATACTCCGTCACTGTCATTAAGCCTTGCCTCAGGTTCATAAACTCTTCTATCTTATCTTCCCTCATCTCACATGGGAAGAACTTGTCTAAGAACATATCCTGAAATATCTGCCAAGTCATGGGAGCTGTATTCTCCCCTCTACTTTTCTTCCACATCACCACCCAATCATATGCAACATTCTTCAGCCTATAGGATATCAATTCTACACTCTCTTCTTTAAAACATAGATAATTTATGTGATCTTCTTCACCTTATCTAAATACAACTGTAGGTCCTCACCTGCCTTTGACCCAAAGAATTCTGGCGGGTTCATCCTCATAAAATCTTAGATTATGGCTGTGGATAAGTCCTTATCTTATTGAGGTGGGACTGCAGCCTGACGGCTGTCATACCTTGGGCTAGCGCCTGAAAGACAGCCTAAAAATCTGCATGTGATACATTCTCATTCATAGGATCTATGGGCTAAGGTGGCTGGTTATTATTTCTGCATGCTCGATGAGGAGGCATTTTTTATCATGTGAAAGCACAAGTTCAAAGCAAATAGAGACACTGAATGCACGATAGATCATGAAAAAAGATATGATTTATAAAAATCCTCCATAGCCTCTTGCTCATAGATGTGGCGTGCTTCACACCGATGATCAAGATTCTACGTAACACGGCTTGTCTGACTCCCTAGGAATCTATAAACCTTAGGCTCTGTTATCAAGTTTGTAACACCTCGAAATATGAGCTCACGGGATGCCACACGGTGCTCTAAACTACAAGTAGTCCTGTGCTAACCCTGGCTGCCTTCTACTAAGTCTAGATCTCAAAATAGGAGATATGAATGTAAAATCATAATATATGAATAAATCTTATCTGAAACATACTAAAAGTTTTGGTAAAATAATACTGAAGGATTCTGAATACTAGGTCAAATGTCTAAAACTGAATCTAGTAGTCCGACAAGCCTCTAGTAACTGAATCTAGAGAGTCACTGGGACAGGCCCCCAACTGACTCAAACTTTTTGAAATGAATACGGAAATATCTATTATTAAACTAAAAATATGAATAGCTAACTCCCCGAACTATGAGGACCCACCAACTGCAGAGATGTAGATTAGATGCTCCAAAATTATTCGTGGTGCTAAGACTGAGAACCTGAACCTACATTATGAGACAATGTAGCACATAGACGTATATGTGGATCAATACTTTGATAATGTACTGAGTATGTGGGAGTGAGTGCAATAAGTAAACAATGTCATCACAATTTATAAAATCATGCATGCTAAATGTAAATGACTCACATAGGCTTGAGAAATCTGAAAACTGAATATCATAATTCATGAACAATAAAGCATATAGTATAGATCTTGTGAGCCATTACATTCAGTTCTAAAATATGTTCCTTTCTGAAAACTACTACATTATCTTGTAAACTATAAGGGGAATAATTCATCTCAAGACTTTAAGAATCTTAAAACCATAGTTTCTGAAACACATGCTTTTATCATAAGGCTTTAAGCTAATAGACTATTTTAAGAGTAGGGGATATCTTTTGGGAGGTTCTTCTAACCGACATACACCATGTGAGAATCCATGGAGTGCCACGTCTTACCCCCATTGGGTAGGCCTGTTGTACCCTTGCCATCGAAATAGAACTTCCTATCTTATGTGATTACAATCTTAGTTATCCGCGTAGAAGTGGGGATAATCTAAATCCTACGGTGGTACATAGTTCTGGGGTATGAAACCTTTGTAACATACCCATCTCAGTGCAAAATACTACTCCCATTCTTATGCTCAAAATCTTAAGAAATTCCACTTCAAATTAGCACAAGGGTTTACAAGAAAACTAATTATACTTTTCTTTCTTTAAATCTCAAGGTATATGAACAAAGTGGATTCTTTATCTTAGCTTAGGACCAAAAGGTCAAATCTTTATCAAAAACCTCAGAATAGTCTTATCTTAGGATACTCATAGCATAAACAATTTTGAAACAACAATCTTTAACTAGAGCTTAAAGACCCATGCATCAAACTCATGTTGAAACACCAAAATGTTCATGCTTGATAATGTAACTATTGATAAATCAACTCAAAATCTAGAAATTTCAGCAATATGCATGAAAATATGAATATAACCATGGAATTTAACTTCTAAATCATTGGAAATCTCATAAGCTTGTAAATAACAATAATAGGTATAAATCCTAACTTGAATTTCATAGAAAATCATATAAATTTAGGTAAAATTTGAATTTAAAATAAGTTTTGGGCACAAGGATAAAAGGACTATCCTTGTTCATACCCCACATACCTTAATTGGTGATCATTGATGAAAAACTTAAATCTTGGATTCCTATTGATGCTTTGGGGATGAATTCTTAGAGCCCTTGTATTGGGAATCCTCAATCTTAAATTTCTTTGGAGAGTTAATGGAGGAATTTAGATTTCTTGGGGAGAAAGTTTGTTGAACTAGGGCTTTGCTTGAGAGAGATTTGATAAAAAGTGGATTGAAAGTGATTTGAAGGGATTTTATTCAATGTTTAGGACGGATTAGGGGCTGGGAAAATAACCAAAGTACCCCTTTTAATCTTTGAAATGGAACTGGAAAAGCAAACTTTTTATGAACTGGATGTCCACCGTGATGAGCCACTATCGCGGTGGCTCACTGGAAAATGGATGAGTAGGAACTGGGCTTTCACTGCAAAGCGCCACAATCATGGAACCCCTTTAATTTGTCATTTTGTCAACTAGCGCGATATGCCAGTATCGCGATGTCTCATTGGAAATTGCCAAACGAGAAATTGGGACTCTCCGCGATGCTCCAAAATCACGGAGTCTCACTGGAAATTGACAATTGTGATTTTATGATTCTCCACGATGCGCTAAGGGCCCAAATCATGGTATTTTATGACTGGAACCTAAAATAGCCATAACTCCTTCATTGAGTATCTGATTTAGGCAAATTTGGTATCGATGGAAAGCTTATTCAATTTCTCACACAATGGGAGGTCTAAATCAGAAGAATTCCATCCGAAATAAATAGTATTCATTTTGGAATCTATCCCTTAACATTCTAGGGATGAATTTAAGCTAAGAAGGTACGGGTTATCACAGATAGCGACCATTTTATCCCTATAAGGAGGGGTTGTTTAGCGATATCATGCAATAGATCCTGATAATATTTAAGACTGATCATGGTTGGGAAAGTCATGAACAATACTCAACCTTTTAATAATTTATCATGATATGGACACTCGTACTTATCAAACATATGGAGACATAATTTTATAGGGAAAACATGTCATTATGTTTTATAAATAAAACAACTAGAGATAGTTTAAAAAACTAATATTTGACCTAGAATCCAATACAAAGTAAAAGGGGATTTACTTGAGTGTAAAAAGGTTTCTTGGGACTCAATGGATGGAAGGGACCCATTGATGAAATCCCGTGTACCTGAATGAAAATTTGCTTGGAGAATTCCTTGGATAGCCCAAACGACGTGGGTTTGTCTTTTAAAAAAGTGGGAGAAGACTTAAAAGTCCTTGAGAAATTATGTAGGAAATTTTGCTCCTAGTCGTTATGACTCACCTCACGACTTGTTACAACTGAAGACGAGTCATGGTCTAAGTCATAAACTAAAATGCTAAGGTCTTGGGTCCTTTCTATTATGACTACAACTACCCTCCAAATGGCTTTTCACGACTGATCATAAGTTGTTAGGTAAATTCGTAGTCTAGATGTTTTTGACTATACATTATTGTGATAACGAGTCCCTCCTAACGACTTGTTGTCTCTGGTGATGAGTCATAAGGTGGGGTCATTATCACAGTGTTAAAATGGAGGATCCTTACTGTTGTGATGATGACTCCTTATATTACGTCTGGTAATAGTTCATCACATGAGTCGTATCCACTAGCAGCTAACTAATACTTAAGGAAAAATTTGCATAACTTTTTGCCTCGATATTAGATTGAGAAGAGACTTATAGCATTGGAAAACTAAATTAATGACCTATCTTTTCAAAATCTATATCTTGAAAGACTTGGGGGTGTTACAACATCATCGGATGACTGAGTTAAATCATGATAATAAAATGCAAGATAACATAACTTAGTCAAGAAATGAGGGCAAACCTGAGAATAACTCCCGCATTACTGAACACGATTAAATAAATAAACCAGAACAATAACATAAAGAATAAAACAATTATAACTGCAAAACTACCACCCATAAGCTAATAAGTGTGGAAAAGTAAGTAACTCAATGCAAGCCCTCTTAAGCCTGGAAGGTGCAATCAAGTAAAGTACAACCCAAACCATCATGATTTACCAAATTTCATGACCCAACCAGAATTTGTCCATGTCATGCCATACTACATTATTTTCCCATTTCCAGACTTGAAGCAATATCCATAATATCAATATCATATTCCCTTGCTAGACTCAAACCGGTACATGTATCATCATAGTCATAATCAATATCTAGAGTTGAGCCAGTTAGTATATAACCAACATCATAATAAATACCTGAACATGAATAGGTAAATATATCATCAATACTATAATCAATAGCCGAACCTGATTTGGTAATCATATAGTCATTATCATGGCTAGTATTTAAACTTGAACCGATATATATAATATATGTATATATATATAATCAATATCATAAACAATACACAAACTTGAACTGATAAATATATCATTAGAATAATAATCAATAGTTGAACTCAAATCGGTACATATATATATATATATATATATGTATAAATATATATACTGTTATGACCTGAACCAGGGCCTAGCTGTGATGGGCATCTCCAATCTACCGTGGACCGGAGACCACCCTCTGAACCTAATCAAACACTATACACCACCCAATAATGGTTGCATTCTTAACATATAACAAGATAGCACAAGATAAGTTCGAAGAATAAAAGATTTGTCTATAGTCAATAACCAAATAAACAAATCCAACCAACATCACCCAAGTCCACAGTAATCCAACAAAGCTTCTATGCAAAAAGAACCAAAACCCCATCTTGGTCAGAACATTTCCTCGACTTTGACTATGATAATGATAATGTAAACTCAAAATCCTTATCTATGATAAGAACTGATGAAATGTCTAAGTCTTTCAGAGAATGTAAGCTCACCACTTCACCATAACAAATCGATGAATAGATTCAATCCACCTAACTCTGTGAAAGAAAATTAAAGGTATCTCAGGTGTTTATATCGCATTGGGATACAACGTCCGAAGACGGTTAGTGGGTTGAGCGCTAGAATGTAACTCAGGAATAAGGATAACATAATGTCATGATCAATAATTTAAAATAATTCAAATCCAATGCACACAATCAAATGGATATATATATGCGCGCACACACACACACACATACATACATAAGCACACATATATATAATATTTCAGGATAGGGTACAAGGCTTGACATACATTTTAAAACTTTAGCCTGGATGGTGTAGCTAAACCATCATAACATAAGAAAGCACCCACAGGCTATGTTGTAACACCCCAGAGTACCGTCTAGACGTCACACGGTTTTCAAAAGAAAATCAAAAGGAAAGTAAACTAACATATAAAATCTGAAGATAACTGAATTAACATCTTAACTAAAAGTTTTTAACTTGGAAACCTTTAAACAAACACTTTTGAACTTAAAACTAAAAAAACCGAATAAGTCTCTACTTCTAACTAGAGATCTATTAGGATAGACCCCAACTGACCTAAATATAAATAAAAAAATAATTGAAATACTTTATCAATATCAAGGTCTGAGAAACTGGGTCCTCAAACTATAAGGACCCACCAAAGTCAAGATGTAGGTGGTGATTCCCATAGTCAATCATGCTGCTAGAATTGAGCTCCAAAACCATATTATAAGACAATGTAGTACATAGACATATATATGGGTCAGTACCTCTAGAATGTACTGAGTATATGGGGGTAAATGCCTAAGTAAAATAATAACTTAATATATAGATAGACTTTCAAATAATGCATGCTAAGTGTAAATGACTCACCTTGAGCTTAAATAAAATAAAGACTGAAAAATCATAAACATGAGTATTGAAGCATAAGTATAAACTTTGTGAGCCATAATACTTAGTTCTAAAATCTTTACTTTTATTCTTTATTAGGAGGTTCTTCTAAATGACATAAACCATGTGAGATATCATGGAGCCCAACATCTTACCCACGTTGGGGAGAGATGTTCTACCCTTGCCATCAGAATAGAAACTTAATATTAGTGATCACTATACTTAACTTCATCCATATTGGGATAGCTCAACCTAGTTGGCTCATAGTTTTTAGGAATTAAGGATACGTTTATCTACATTCCCTTCTTGGTGATAAATACTACTCACGTATTACTTATATGCTCACACTTTAGAAAATCCACCTTAAAATAGCATAAGGGTTAGTGTACTAGAAATAAATTATGTTTTTCTTTAATTTAAATCATAGATATGGTAAAATAATTGTGGATTTCAAGAATTGTCATCGAATCAAAAGATCAAACTTTTCTTGTAAACTTAGTGCTTATTCTTAAGCCTTAAATCTCAAACTTCATTTCTGTAACGCCCCGCATTTCGGGCTACAATATAGACCATGATTCCGATGTGTTGATAAATCTCAAATCCAAAAATCCTATGCCAATATGGCATGTTAATTATTTCCGTAGTATGTGAATCCATTCAAGCTTGAATTTAGACCATAGAGGTCCTTCAACTCAAGGACGAGTTGAAACTATTTCGATCAATTAAGTTTTAGTGGGTGTTGTAATTTATGTCAACTTCTATCAACCATGACTCTTTGTATATGTTGAATTAGAAAGCCTACTATGTTTAAAATTATAGGTTTCCAAGTTAGCTTTCCAACGATACCAATTTTGCTAAAATCCAGCACCTGAGCAAGAAGTTATGGCCTTTTAAAGTAATTTGTGTCGCCTAACCAATCGCACATGGCCACTGGAAAGCATAGGCGATAGCATAGGTGGCACCTATGTAAACATAGGTGATGGCATAGGTGGCGCCTATGTAAACATAGGCGATGGCATAGGCGGTGCCTATGTAAAGGTTTCAAGTAACTTAAACACTCCATTTTGGGGGGAAAATAGTCCTTTTCCAACCTTACTTAGCCCTAAACATGAAATTCAGTTCCAAAGACCCCAAAATACACCTTCATTCATCAAAAGTGCTCAAGGATTTTCCTTAGGGTTTCAAAATAAAAACCTAAGCAACTCAAGATTCAAATGGGGGTTTTAGAAACTAATTGTATATTTGGAATCCCCAGAACGTAGGCTTCAAGAAGCACCTATAATCTTCGCATATAGAGGTACGTGGGGTTATCTCAAAAATCTCATAAGCTTTAAAAATTCATGTTTTAAAAATGGGGGTTTTGAAATTATGAATATGATATGTTTTAAACATTTTATGATGTTGATTTGGTTTTTAGGCCTAATTCCAAGGTGATTTAATATATTATATATGGATATGCATGTGTTTCATAATGATGATAAATTAAAAGCATGATTTACACGGAACCCCTCTCTTGATATGATATTGTTTTAATTTTTCACATGATATGAATCGTTTGAAATCATCTTGAAATGCATGTCATGAAATGCCTTAAAAATGTCATGATTTGGATATGGTTTTTGAATTTCAAAGAGAGGGTTGTTTTGTTCATGTTGGAATATGTTGCATATGATGATTGAATGAAGAGAATGATATGATACTAATGACTTGCAATTCGGGTATGATGATACCCTACAGAGTATGACATGTGATTTATTTGAACAAAGTTTGAATGCATTGATTTTCATATGAAAGGTGGATGCCCGAAGAAGGCGTTTGAGTGAAAGGGCTCATCACTGGAAACCGTAGTTGTTGATGTGGGTCATATGATATTATATCCTACATGGGAGGATAATAAAATAATTGGGATATCTCACATGGGGGGATTCCCTACAGTGTACTCACATGGGGAGTATACCGGCTCCAAATCCTGGCGGCTACTTGGATTGGAGGCTTGGCTGTCGAGCACCAGAGGTGGATTCCGCATAGCCGTGGAATTACAATTGTAGGGTATTCCACCTAGCTCAATCTCATTACATTGGTATTGAAAACTATTACATTATGCCCATATGTTTTCAAATAATTTGATATGAAACTGCTTTATAATGGCTCTCACCTATATTGTGTAAAAATATTATATTTTTGTTTTGATTTCTCTGCGTACCAGTACTTTTGTATTTACCCCTTCTCCTCCCAGGTTTGAAGGAACAGTCTAGGGGTCTAGACAACCAGTAGATTCCTTTCGACAGATCGCAGAATCAAGTGGTAAGCCTTCTATATTTTGGAAGGCCTGATGTCTGCAGTTTAATTTATCAGTTATTAGTTTTGGGTCTACTGGGGGCCTTGTCCCAGTTTTTAGATAGAAAATTGATTTAGTTATGTAGTAGAGATTTAGCAGACGTTATAGAGATGTTGTGTTGAGATTGTGGGACATTATTCCCCATTATTACTTTCGCATGAATCTTGACCATGTTTCCGTTATATTGTATATCTTTCGTATTTCTTTTATCATATGAATTATGTGCATGATTACCAGATAGATAGGGGTGTTTTGGGCCTCATGGTTTGGAATACTCATCACGGCAAGGGCCCTAGTTTGGGTCGTGACAAACTTGGTATCAAAGCATGGTTCATGGTCCCAGGGTGTTTGAAAAATTGCGTTGGGTAGAGTCCTATTTATGGGTGTGTAGCATGCCACACTTATAAGCAGGAGGCTGCTAGGCGTTTAGGAAATATTTCCCTTCTTTATGATTTAGTTCGTGATTGAGAGTCTGAACTGTCCCCTAATCAATGATCACTTGTATTTTAGAAACACAGTTATACCTCCACGTCGTATTATCGATCAGAATGCTCAAGCAGATGAGGTCTGTCCCACCCATGGGATGCGGACCCATAACAGAGCTAACACTCCAGAACTTGTCCCTACTCCGGGAGTCCCTCCAGTCCCAACCAGCCTACCTCGGGCTCCGCAGACTAATGCCAACCGTCCCCCAACTGCTCAAGGAGATATTTTAAATGCAGAATTCAGATGGTCTATTCATATACTGACACAGTTGGTAGCTAACCAGGCTCAACGATCGAAAGATGTTGGGTCTGCATCTGTTACGTCTGAGGCTACTAGGGTCGAACATTTCATGAAGATGAACCCACCTAAGTTCACTGGCGCCAAGGTGGAGGAAGATCCACAGGAGTTCATGGATGAGATAGAAAAGATCTTTAAGGTAATGCATGTGGTTGAGGTTTAAGGGGTAGAACTGGTAACTTATCAGTTCAAAGATGTTGTAAATCAGTGGTATGCTAACTGGGAGGATTCAAAAGGTGAGAGTGTTGAGCCCACAGTTTGGGGCAAATTTTTGGAAGCTTTTCTTGATCGATTCTTTCCTCTGGAGTTGAGGGAGGCCAAGGCGAAAGAGTTTATGAATTTGAACCAGGGCAGTATGAGTGTCCAGGAGTATACTTTGAAGTTTAATAAACTAGCCCACTATGCACCAGAGTTGACTAGTAATATGAGAGCTCGGATGAGGAAATTTGTATCCGGCCTTGCTGATAACCTGGTACTTGAGTGCCAGGGGGCTATGTTGAACAAGGAGTTAGACTTTGCTCGGCTAACCGTTCATATGCAGTAGATAGAAGAGAAGAAAAAGAAAATTTCAGAAATAAGAGAGAAAGACAGGCAAGCAAAGAGAGCTAGAACCGCGGATCAGAATCACAGCCAGCCACAGAGCGGCAACTGGGGAAATAAATGGCAAAAGAAAAAGTCATGGAGTAATGCACAGTCTACTGCCAGCGCCTCAATGCCCGGACCACCAGCAGAGTTAGACTCATTATGGATCAAGAGCCCCAGATACTCAATCGTAGGGAAGTGTGGCCCAACAGCATCGTACTTATCCACGGTGTGAGATTTGTGGGAGGAATCACCCAGGAAAGTGTTTTTTTTAGGGGAAAAATTGTTATACTTGTGGAAAGGTAGGACATCTTCAGAGATATTGCCCTTTTGCTGGAGGAAATACAAGGGGGACTAGGCCCCAAGCTGCCCCCATGGCTCTTACTCCTAAGGGTGCCCCTTCAGCTACCGGGAGCGGTCGCAACCGGTTATATTCTTTGACTAACCGCCAGGAGGCGAAAGCTTCACCAGATGTTGCCACTGGTATGTTACAAATTTTTTCTCGTGATGTTTATGTATTACTTGATCCTAAGTCTACTTTATCATATGTGACCCCCTATGTGGCTGTTGGTTTTGGGTTTGAGCCCAAAGTCATTGAAGAACCCTTCACTATTTCCACTCCTGTAGGTGATTCTATTATTGCTAAAAGGGTTTATATAAATTGTGTTGTGTCTATTCTTAGTAGGGATATTGTGGCCGACCTTATAGAACTTGATATGTTAGATTTTGATGCTATCCTTGGGATGGACTGGCTCCATTCGTGTAATGCCATACTTGACTACAGAACCTAAAAGGTCACTTTTTATTTTTTGAATGAGACACCAATTGTATGGGTAGGGAGTTCTGTGGAACCTAGAGGTCACTTTATCTCTTATCTTAGAGCCTGAAAGCTTATCTCCAAAGGCTGTATGTACCATCTAATCTAAGTAAAAGATTCAAGATTGTAAAATCTTCCTTTTCAATCAGTCCCTATAGTGAATGAGTTTCCAGAAGTCTATCCTGAAGATCTCCCAGGGATACCACCTAATAGGGAAATAGATTTTGGGATTGATGTGTTGTCAGACACTCGTCCTATTTCTATTCTTCCATATAGAATGGCTCCTACGGAACTGAAAGAGTTAAAAGAGCAGCTAGCAGACCTTCTAGATAAGGGTTTTATTCACCCTAGTGTGTCCCCTTAGGGTGCACCTATACTTTTTGTGTGAAAGAAAGACGGTTCCCTTCGTATGTGCATAGACTATCGTTAGCTGAATAAGGTCACGATTAAAAACAAGTATCCTCTTCCTAGGATTGATGATCTTTTTGACCAACTTAAAGGTACTAAGTGTTTTTCAAAATAGATCTTTGTTCGGGTTATCATCAGTTGAAAGTTAGGGATTCAGACATTCCCAAGACAGCCTTTCGAACCCGATATGGTCAATACGAATTTCTAGTCATGTCCTTCGGGTTGACTAAAGCCCCTATAGCCTTCATAGATCTTATGAATAGAGTATTCTATCAGTTTCTTGACTTGTTCGTCATTGTATTTATTGATGATATCCTAATCTATTATAAGAGTAAAGACGATCACGCTAATCACCTTAGAATTATTCTTCAAACCCTTAAGGATCATCAGCTGTATGCCAAATTTTCTAAGTGTGAATTCTGGTTAGATGTTATTGCCTTCTTGTGGAATATTGTGTCCAATGATGGGATAAGAGTGGATCCCTAAAAAGTTGAAGCAGTGAGAAAATGTCCCAGACCCACGACTCCAACCGATATTCGGAGTTTCTTGGGTTTGGCGGGGTATCTTTCTTGGGTTTGGCAGGGTATTATAGAAGGTTCATAGAGAGTTTTTCTTCCATAGCTGCTCTGCTTACTAAAATGACTCAGAAAAAGATAAAGTTTGTGTGGTCTGACTTGTGTGAAAACAGTTTTGAGAAGTTGAAGGAAAAGCTGACTACTGGTCCTGTTTTGACCCTTCCCGAGGGTGTAGATGGTTTTGTGGTTATGCATCCCGTGTGGGAATTGGTTGTGTATTGATGCAGCATGGTAAGGTGATAGCTTATGCATCTAGGTAGTTAAAGGTGCATGAGCGCAATTACCCCACTCATGACTTGGAGTTAGCAACCGTGGTGTTTGCACTTAGAATATAAAGGCACTATCTCTATGGAGTGCATATTGATATTTATACTGACCATAAGAATTTGTAGTATATTTTCTCGCAGAAAGAATTGAACCTCAGGCAGAGGCGTTGGATGGAGCTTTTGAAAGACTATGATATGAGTCTGCATTACTATCTGGGCAAGGCAAATGTTGTAGTCGATGCCCTAAGCAGGTTATCTATGGGTAGCCTTTCTCATGTAGAAGAAGGAAAGAAAGAGATAGTGAAGGATATTCACCACCTTGCAAATCTGGGAGTACGACACTTAGATTCTGAAGATGGACGGGTGATTGTTCATGAGTTAACGAAGTCATCCCTTTGTTCTGAAGTTAAGAAGAAGCAGGTTGAAGATCCCATCTTGATGCAAATCAAGAAAGATGTGGGTCAACAAAAGGTTATGTCGTTTGAAATTGGTAATGATGGTATTCTGAGATTTCAGGGTAGGTTGTGCATTCCGAATGTTGATGGGCTGCAGGAAAGAATCCTTAATTAGGTGCACACTTCGAGGTATGTCGTTCACCCAGGCTCTAATAAGATGTACCATGATCTGAAAACCTTGTATTGGTGGAATAACATGAAATGTGATGTAGCTGATTCTGTGTCCAAGTGTTTGAACTGTCAACAAGTGAAGGTAGAACATGAGGCCAGGTGGTACTTCCCAAGAGATAGCCCTGCCTTTATGGAAGTAGGAGATGATAAACATAGACTTCATTACAGGACTTTCGAGATCCCGAAACCAGTATGATTCTATATGGGTGATTGTAGATCGGTTGACAAAGTCAGCCCACTTTCTGCCTATGAGGACTAATTATTCTATATGATTCTATATACTATCTTGGCAACAACTGACTCACCCACTCAGGTGGAAACTAAGAAGGGCATAGAGAGATTTTCAAGACCTTCCCTAAAAGTTACCATAACTAACGAAGTCATATAAGAGAGATTTGACCTGGGGTCTAACAATACATAAACATCAAGAGAAAAGACACAAAGCATACCAGTAACAACGTCTAGTGAACTCTCTTACCCCTGATGGGATGGTAAAGCATAAAATTAATCTGGTGCTGCCCGCTATCAATACTGGATTAAGTACCCTGAAGAGGGACTGGGCGACCTAGTGGAGCTGGTGCACTAGTAGCCTGAGTCTGGGGATGAACATACCTATTTTCTTGCTTAGTATAAGGGCACTCTTTCATTTTGTGACCCAACTTGCTACATCTATAACAACCTTTCTTTCCCGACAAACATTCACCAGGATGAGTTTTTCCACACATATCATATGTAGGATATTTGGGCCTTCCGTCCACATTATTTTAAGACCTGGACATAGAATTCCTACCCCACTGCTGCTGCTTAGTTCTGGTGCAAGGGCACTCGCTGAAGATGGTGCTGACATATGTGAGTGAACCTGAAACTATGAATGACTACCCCTTCCATATGTTGCTTGGCCATACTCTAGCTATTAGATTCTAGCCTTCTTATTTCCTCTTTATCTCCTCTTCAAATTATCTGCCTCAATCTGTTGAGCATGAGTCCCCAGTCTAAAAAGATCCATATCCCCAGTAAGCATGGCATTCCTACACTCTTTGACTACCAAAGCATACACTCTAGTAACAAACTTACGTAAACTAGATCTAGAGTCAGCTATCAAATCGGGAGCATACTTAGACAACTGATTGAACTTAAGGTAGTACTCCTTCATTGTCATCGAGCCCTTCCTTAGGTTATGAACTTCTCAACCCTTTATTTTCTCAACTCACACAAAAAGAACCTATTCTGAAACGCATCCTAAAACACCTGCCAACATATAGGAGCTGTATTCTCACCTCTACCATTCTTCCATATAACCACCCAATTATAAGCAACATCCTTTAGCCTATAGGATGCCAATTCTACACTCTCCTTCTTCATTAACATGCATAATTTTGGTGATCTTCTGTACCTCATCAATATGGAGTTGTGAGTCCTCACCTACTTTGGACCTAAGGAATTCAAGCGAATTCATTCTCATAAAGTCATGAATTCTAGCTGCAGCTAACTCACCATTCTGCTGAAGTGGGACAACATCCAAATGGTTTCCCTGAGCATTGGCAATCACAGCTTTGGCCAACGCCTTAAAGGAATCCCAAAATTCATCATGGTACACATTCTCATTTAGAGGATCAGCAGGCTGGGGTAGCTGGTTATTATTTCTATGTGCGTTAGCTCGGCGAGGAGGCATATTCTGTCATGTAAGAGCATAAGTTAAAGAAGATAGAGACAACTATAAGAATGATAGATCATGAAAGAAAAAGGATGATTTCCTAAATCATTTCGTAGCCTCTTACTCATAAATGTGGCACGCTTCACACCCATGGTCAATACCCTACGTAAAGCAGTTTGTTTAACTTCCTAGGACTCTTTAAACCTGGCTTTGATAGTAAGTTTTTAACGCCCTGAAAATGGGTCTCGAAACGTCACATGGTGCTCAAGACTATGAGTAGTCTCAAGCTAACCCTGTAAGCCTTTTAATAAATTTGAAATGCATAATAAAGAAATCTAGGCAAGCAAAAATACTGAAATATTGAATACTATCTGAAGTGGACTGCATTAAACTAAACATAATGTCTGAAATTATTTATATTAAGAGTCTAGATGACAAATACTTGAAATCTAAGTTGTAACTGATAGTCAAACAAGCCTCTACTTCTACTAACTAGACAGCCGTTGGGACAAACCCCCAGCTGACTAAAATAGAAATGAAAACAACTAATCAAATACTACATAAAGATAAAAATATGAATGAAAGGATCCTTGGACTCTGACGACTCACCGACTCTTGGGATGTAGATAGAGATGCTCGCGGTTAATCACGTTGTTGAAACTAAGTTCTTGGACCTACATTATTAAACAATGTAGCATATAGATGTATATATGGGTCAGTACTTTTGGAATGTACTGAGCATGTGGGGGTGAATGCATGAGTAAAAAATGATGCAATATTTAAACAAAACTTTCAAATGATGCATGCTAAGTGTAAATAACTCACCTTTGCTCGAATAAAACATATACTAGCAAAATAATAAAACATGAGTATGTAATGCGTGGGTAATATTTGTGATACATAACACTTATTTATAAAAGCTATACCGTTACTCTTTCTATTGGGAGTTTCTTCTAATCGACATAAACCATGTGAGCTATCATAGAGTCCAATGTCTCACCCATGTTGGGGAGAGCTCTTCTAGCCTTACCATTAGAATAAAACTTCTTATCTTAAGTGATCACTGTCTTAGCCCACTATGGGCAATATTAAACCTACGGTGGTACATAGTTCTAGGGGCAAGAGACCTTTGGAATCATACCTAACTCGGTGCTAAATACTAATCCCATTCTTATGCTCAGACTTTAGGAAATCCACCTTAAAATAGGACAAGGGTTTATAATGAAAACCAATTATGCTTCTCTTTTTTTAAATCATGATCAAAACGAATAATTGTAGATTCCACTATTAGCTTAGGATCAAAATATCAATTCTTTCTTTAAATATTGATAAATAATTATCAAAGAAACTTAAGACCATAGTCTTCTTGAAATCTCAAACTCATTCTTGATATGGACTTATCAAAAAAAACTTAAGAGCATGATCTTCTTAAAATCTCACTACTTAAACTTTGGGCTTAAAATTCATGCTTTAATCTCATGACAATTCACATAAAACTGCATGCTCAATGTCATTCTTAAAATTATTCCACAATATCAATTCATAAGAAGAAAGTGTAATTCATGCTATAAATCTTCAACTCAAAGCATGAGTAGGCGAGATAAACATGCACTTCAATACTTAAATCACTTATAAATTCATAAACTCAAAACAAGATAATTTGGGTATGAACCCTAATATGAAATTCATGAAATCTTAACATAAAACAAGTTTTGGGAACAAGGATGAAAGAGTATCCTTGTTCAAAACGCCACATACCTTATTAGGTTAAATTGATGAAGAAACTTAACTTTAAATTCCAATTGATGTTCTTGAAGGCTTCTTCTTGAAGTTTTTGAACCCGGAAACTTGGATTCTTAATTATCTTGAAGAGGGTGCGATGAAGCTTTGAACTGCTTGGAGTTAAATTAGGGTTTCTTGGAGAGGATTTTTATGGGAAATAGGTGTAATTTTCTTAGAAAACGTCTAATCTTCTATTTTCATGACTTAAGGGCAAGGGTAATTGACAAGACTACCTTTGGGAAATCAAAATTCATAACTGGAATGTCGATTGGTCCTTCAACGTGATGTGCCATGGCTGTCATTGCGATTTTCTCGATGACTAGCTGGAATCTGACAATTGTTATTTTGAAACTCACTGCGACACGGTGAAGTAACGACCTCTATAGCCACCATGCACGCCACAATCGCAGTGGGCTATTTTTTTGCAAATCCAAACGCGGTCCAAAACTCATCAAAAAATTCCAAAACTTCCCCGAGACATGCTCCTTACACCCCTGAACATGATTCAACTCAAAACCCATCATCTCAGAGCCTGGTCAACTTGAAAAGATTTGAAGTTAAGAGGTCAAAATGTGAATAAGTCCCTCAATACTTAGTTTTATTTTCAGGTTCTAAGTGTCTTATGCAAGAACTAAGGGTTGATCTATGCTAAGAACGTACGGGGTATTACAAATAACTATTGTTGTAGGAAAACTCAATCAAAGGTAAATGGTCATCCCAACTACCTTTAAATTCAATAGCACAATTCCTCAACATGTTCTCTAAAGTTTGAATGTCCTCTCTGCCTGGCCATCTGTCTGAGGATGAAAAGTTGTACTGAGGTGAACTTGGGTACCAAGACCCTTCTGAAAAGCTTTCCAAAAGTTAGAGGTAAACTGAGTCCTCTTTCTTAAATGATAGACAATGGATCCCTATAAAACTTCACCAACTACCTAAGATAAATCCTGGCATAATCCATAATTGAGTACGAAGTATGAACTGGAAACAAATGGGCTGACCTGGTCATTCTATCGACAATAACCCAAATTGAATTATGCTGATGATGCGTATGAGGCTACCCCATCATGAAATCCATATTTACCACGTCCGACTTTGAAGTAGGGATGATAAACTCTTAAGTGTACCACTAGTTCTTTGGTGCTCAACCTTAACTTGCTGACAATTTGCACACTTAGCCACAAACTCTGCAATATCTTTATTAATACCACTCCACCTATAAATTTCCCGTAAATCTTGGTATATCTTAGTTGCTCATGGATAGATAGAGTACCGCACACCATGCATTTCTGCCAATATTTGGTGTCTCAAACTACCAATGCATGGAACACATAGCCTTCCTTGACAATGAAGTACACCGTATCCCCCGTGGGAGAAAACTTCCAACTTATAATCACTAACCACCTCCTTCAATTAAACCAAACTAGGATCCATGTACTACTTTTCCTTTACTTCAGCAACTAATTAAGATTCTGTAATATTCTGAACCCATGTGATACCTTCAGTCAAATCAACTAGCCGAACTCCTAATTTAGCTAGCTGATGAACCTCATAGACTAACTCCTTCTTATCATTCTCAACATGGGCAAAACTTCCCATAGGCAATCTGCTAAGGGCATCATCTACCACTACATTGTCCTTGCTCGAATGATAAAACACACTCATATCATAGTCTTTAAACAATTCAAGCCATCTTCTCTGAGGAATATTTAGGTTTTTCTGTGCGAATACATACTTTAACTCTTGTGATCTGTGAATACATCAACATGAACCCCATAAAGATAATGCCTCCAAATTTTTAAGGCAAAGACAATAGCTGCCAACTCGACATCATGGGTCGGATAATTCTTTTCATGAGGTTTAAGTTGTCTAGAGGAATATGTTATGACCTTATATTTCTGCATAAAAACATAACCCAGACCAACTCAAAAAGCATCACAATATACAACGGACCCATCTGGGCCATCTGGCAAAGTCAAGACTGAAGCAAAAGTGAGTCAAGTCTTCAACTCCTAAAAACTCTTCTCGTAAAAATCTGACCACTGAAATTTGATGGTCTTATGGGTTAGCCTAGACATAGGGGAAGCAATAGAATAAAAAATTTTAAAAAACCTCCGGTAATAGCTAGCCAAATCTAAGAAACTCCTGATATCAAATGGAGAGATGGGTCTAGGCTAGTTTCTCACTGCTTTGGTCTTTTAAGGATCAATGTGAATACCATCACTAGAGATAATGTGCTTGTGGAAAGCTATTGATCTCAACCAAAATTCGCACTTACTGAACTTAGTGGATAACTATGATCTTTAAGGGTTTAGAACACAACCCTCATATGGTCTGCATGATCATTCTCACTACGGGAATAGACGAGGATGTCATCAATAAAGACTATGAAGAACATGTCCAAGTATGGATTAAATACCCTGTTAATCAAGTCCATAAAAGTTGCATGGGAATTTTTAGTATAAAAGATATAACTAAATATATGAAGTGACCATACCGAGTTCTGAACTTTGTCTTCGAAATGTCACATTCTCTGACTCTAAGCTGATGATAGCAGGATCTGAGATCTATCTTAGAGAAATAACTTGCTCCTTAAAGATACTTAAATAAGTTATCGATCCTAGGGAGAGGATATTTGTTCTTGATTGTGACTTTGTTGAACTGGAGGTAGTCAATACACATTTGGAGATAACCATATTTCTTACACACGAAAAGGATTGGAGCGCCCCATAAAGAGACACTAGGTCTTATGAAGACTTTATCTGAGAGGTCTTTAAGCTGCTCTTTTAACTCTTTAAGATTAGCTGGACCCATATGACAAGGAGGGTTAGATCTGGGTTGAGTATCAGGAAGAAGATCAATATCAAATTTTATTACTCTATCTAGAGGTACCTCTGGCAAATCTTCGAGAAAAACCTTAGTAAACTTATTTTCTACACGGACTGATTGAACTATCGAAGCTTTAGACCTAGTACTCTTGACTAAACCTAAATGAAAACCTAAATGATAGATACACTCTTTTGATATCAACTTTCTGGCCTTAAGATAAGTTATGAAACAACCTTTGAAACACAGAACTACCTTCCTATTAAAAAAATACCTTATCATGAAACTGTAATTTCGGAATATGAGTGTGACAATCAATTGATGCATAACGGGAATGGAGCCAATCCATTCCATGATAACATTAAAATCTACCATATCTAACTCTATTAGGTTTGCTAGTATGATCTTATAGAGGACAGTAATAGGACACTATAGACTCATCTAGCAAAAATTGACTCACCCACTGGGGTGGAAACTGAGAAGGGTTTTGAGAGATTTTTAGGACTTCTCCCAAAATTTACCGCAGTTAATGAAGTCACATAGGAGAGATTTGATCATGGGTCTAACAACACATATACATCAAGATGAAATACAACAAGCACACCAGTGACAACATCTAGTGAACTCTTCTGCTCCTGTCGGGATGGCAAAGCATAAAACCCATTCTCATACTGACTGCCACTGGTATTGGATGATGCGCCCTGTGGAGGAACTGGGCGAGCTAGATGAGCTGGTGCATTAGTAACCTAAGTATGAGGACGAATGTCCCTACTTTCGTGCTTAGTATACAAACATTCCTTGATTTTGTCGCCCAACTTTCCACACCCATAACAACCTCCTTTGCCTATAAAACACTCACCAGGATGGGTCTTTCCACACTTTGCACATACCAAATAGATGGGCCTTACATTCACTCTGTTCTGAGACCTGGAATTAGAAGTCCTACCCCATTGCTCCTGCTTGGTCTAGGGTGTAGGGGAACTAGCTGAAGATGGTGCTGGCACTGATCAATGACACTGAAACTTTGAACGGTTCCCTTTTCAGACCGCGGTTGACCATATTCAAATTGTTCATCTCTTGCCTTCTTGTTTTTATTCTCTCTTTCCTTCAACTTTTCATCCTCAATCTATTAAGCATGAGTCATCAATCTAGCAATATCCATATCCTCAATTAACATGGCTATCTTCCACTCCTTGACTACCAAATCATACACCCCAGTAACAAACTTACTCATACAACCTAAGGTTATCTATCAACTCAGGAGAATACTTAGATAACTAAGTCAACTTAAGGTAGTACTCTTTCACTGTCATAGATCCCTGCCTTAGTTTTATAAACCTCTCCATCTTAGATTCCCTCATCTTACTTGGAAAGAACCTATCTAGAAATATATTCGGAAATACCTCTAACTTGCAGGAGCTGCATTCTCGCCTCTACCTTTCTTCCATATGACCACCCAATATAAGCAACATCCTTTATCATATAGGATACAAGCACTACACTCTTTTCCTCAGTAATATGCATAATTTGAGAAATATTTCTCACCTAATCAATGAAGAGTTGAGGATCCTCATCTATCTTTGACCCATAGAACTCCAGTGGAATCATCCTTATGAAATCAAGAATTTTGGATGGAACTAGATTACCATTTTGCTGAAGTAGGATTGCTGCCAATTAGTTGCCCTGAACGTTGGCATTCATAGCTTGGGCCAACGCCTGAAAGGCAGCCTAAAGTTCAGTATGAGACACGTTCTCATTCAAAGAGTCGGTATGTAGGGGTGGTTGGTCACCATTTCTATATACATTGGGTCAGTAAGGAGGCATATTCTATAATGTAAAAGAATAAGTTAAGCAGATAGACACAAAGGTAAGAACGATAGATCCTAAAAGAAATAATGATTCTTGACTTATTACGTAGCCTTTAGCTTATAAATATGGTGCGCTTATATCCATGATCAAAACTTTACATAATGCGGCATGTTTGACTACCTAGGACTCTTTAAGACCTTAGGCTCTGATATCAAGTTAGTAATGCCTTAGAAGTACCTAATGGACGTCACACGGAGCTCAAGACTACGAATAGTCCCAAGCTAACCCTTTAAGCCTAGTTAACTTAGAACTCATAAGGAAAGTATATTGACATATAAAATCTGAATATAACTGAATTAATATCTTAACTAAAAGTCTTTAGCTTGGAAATTTGTAAACAGACACTTTTGAATTTAAAACTAAAACAGTCAGATAAGCCTCTAATTCTAAATAGAGAGCCACTAGGATAGATCCCAACTGACCCAAACAAAAACAAAAATCAAATAATTGAAACACTTCATCAATATCAAGGTCTGAGAAACTGGGTCCTTAGACTATGAGGACTCACCAAAGTCGAGATGTAGGTGGTGATGCCCATAGTCAATCGTGTTGCTGGAATTAAGCACCAGAACCTACATTATAATAAAATGTAGCACATAAATATATATATATATATATATATATATATATATATATATATATATATATATATACGGGTCAGTACCTATGGAATGTACTGAGTATGTGGGGGTGAAGTCATAAGTAAAACAATAACTTAATATACACAGACTTTTAAATAATGCACGGTAAGTGTAAATGACTCACCTTAAGCTTGAATAAAACAAAGACTACAAAACCATAAACATGAGCAATGAAGCATAAGTATAAACTTTGTGAGCCATAACACTTAGTTCTAAAATCTTTACTTTTATTCTTTCTTAGGTAGGTTCTTCTAACCGACATAAACCATGTGAGCTATCATGGAGTTCAACGTCTTACCCATGTTGGGGAGAGGTGTTCTACCCTTGCCATCGAAATAGAACCTTAATCTTAGTGATCACTATACTTAACTTCATCCATATTGTAAAAGCTTAACCTCATTGGCTTATAGTTTCTAGGAATTAAGGATACGCTCATCCGCGTTCCCTTCTTAGTGCTAAATACTATTTGCCCATTACTTATATGCTCATACTTTAGGAAATCCACCTTAAAATAGAATAAGGGTTGGTGTACTATAAATAAATTATGCTTTGCTTTGCTTTAAATCATAAGAAGGGTAATAATTGAGGATTTCAAGCCTTTTTATTGAATCAAAAGATCAAACTTTTCTTGTAACCTTAGAGCTTATACTTAAGCGTTAAATCTCATACTTCTTTTCATATAACTTGCAATATAAGATCTTGATTAAAACTCAATTGGAAAGAATAAGAGAAGCTTCAAGTCAAAACATACATAGATGAGACAAGTAAGCACTTTAATACTTCAATTACATGATAATTTCATAAACTCAAGGCAATATAATATGGGTATGAACCCTAATTGCAAAACATATAACTTAAACTTTAAAATTAGTTTAGGGCACAGGGATGGAAGAATGTCCTTATTCATAAGCCCCACATACCTCAATAGCTAGATTCTTGAAGATTACTTGAACTTGGAAGCTTGAACTTTTGGATTCTTAAGGAAAAGATCTTGTATTTTTTCTTAGGAAAGAGGAGGGTTTCTAATGAGTAATCTTGACAGAATAAGGAAAATAATGCCCCTTCGGATGTCCCCAGTCATGTTAAGGACGACTTGGGTTGAGGGAAAAAGACTCAATTGCCCCTTGATCTCTTTAATAAAGAAGTTGGGCATACTAAAATAACGCATTGCACCCCGTGCTCTAGGGACCCCTCTCTCCAAGGGAGAGACCAATGCGTCGCAGACATATCATTAGTTCTCTCTGTCTCCACTATCCATACACATCCCGAACCCCATCTAAAAATCCCAAAACTCTCCCAAGACATACCTCCAACCTCCCTAAACATGAATCAACTCAAAAACCAATGGCCCAGGGTCGGGAAGGCAAAAATAAAAATCCCTAAAGTCTTGGCGTATTGAAATGACTAAGTCCTCAATACTTAGTGAAAATTTAAAGCCTTGGACCCTATAAGCATGTAACTAAGGCCGAGCCGAGCTTAGAATCGTATGGGGTATTACATATATGGGCCCAGGTCTCCCCAGCTTGTAGGTCTTCGTGCGTGTGGCTGCACGAACCAGAGGGTATATATTTGTACTATGGGGGACTCAAACCTCCCAGCATATCAAGGTGGTGCAAGCACCCAACATTTAATATACTATGGAAAACTCAAACAACCCAATCATATGATAATAATAAGGGGGACTCAAACCACCCAGTCATTTGGACCTCTGCATCAGCAACCACAATTTTCTTTATTGGTCCCTTGGGACCTTCACTCTCACGACTCAGCTTCACAACCCTCATTAAAGTCCAATTAAAATATTTATCCCACATTTTCATTCATTGAACCATTTTACATATTTAGGCATACATTGTTGGTTTCGTCATACCAACTACACTTGCAAGGTAATGTTAACATGCTGAAATACTTTCATTATTTGGGGAAATTCATAGCCCTCTTAGTTCAATTATGAATTAGCTTAGGGAGTTTCATAACCCCATAAGGTTCAATTAAAAATGATTATGTGTCATCAAATTTTCACATTATGCAATAGTTCAAGAGTAGTTCAATATGCGTACTTTTCATATTCAAAACCAATTTCGTAATATGGGTTTGAGGTCATTACCACTTTAAAGTCACAAGTTGGGGGAAATCACAATCCTCTCATTTATTCATCATACCCATGCATTCCACAAGTTAAAAACCATAATTAAAGCATGAATAATAATAGGTAAACCATGGGAAGCATTGTTCAATTACAAATATTCAAAACCCTCAACCCATGTTTCAGAACCATCGTCAATACCATATGAACAACACTTTAAAACATATATTTTTAACAAATTAGCAATTAAGGAATAGTAACATGCCTAAAATACACAAGATTATGGAGAGAATCCAACTCTTGTGCCCTTGGATGACCTACTTCATAGAAACCCTATGTATGGATGCTTGAGAGACTTGAGAAAGAAAAAAGAATGTTTAGAGTGGGTTATCGATGAAAATAGGGCCCCAAATATGTTTATAGGTCGTAGGATATTATTGGGATAAGAGGGAAATGTCTAAAATGCCCCTTTTTCAAAGCTAGAAAAATAAACCGTTAGTCGTTACGGGTCTCATAATGACTAATTGAAACTCATCTCCACAAGTCATTGTGAAGACAGTGTCACGAGGCACACACATTGTTGATCTTATAACTCATATACAATGGCTCGTAATACGACCCTACGACTTATGGGGTCCAGTCATAGTCAACATTGAAATTAATTGGGGTAAACACTGGACATCCTAAGATTTTCACAAAGCGACTTGTAATGAGTCCTTATAACTCGTGGTGATCCAACTCATACTTAGAGAAGAACTTAGCCACACACACACTGTTTAGGCTACAATTTGAGTCCAATGACTCGTCATAGGTCTTTATGGCTTCTAAAACCAAGTCGTACTAAGGATAACAACTCAAGCACCATTCACTGGAAACCTTACGACTAGGGTCATAGAAACCATTAAGACACCCTATGACTCATAGGGTGAGTCGTAGTCAGGACAGTGAGGATAAAATTTCAGAAATTTTCAAAGACCGAAATCCAGGGTGTTACAATCTTCCCCCATTAGGATCATTCCTCCTCGAATGATGGATCAAGGGATAAGTTAGCATGATTTAACACAAAAACACTCCAACACTTACCTTTACCAAAGAAGAAAACAATGATGTTAAGATCAGACACATACCTTAAGCATGATTTTCCAAAATCGGAAATAGGAATGGATACTTGAACTTTATGTCCTCCTTAGCTTCCCAAGTAGCTTCCTCAAACTTTTGGTTCCTCAAAAGAACATTTACCGAACAACATCCTTTGTCTGCAACCGACGAACTTGCCTATATAAGATCTTCACCGAAACTTCCTTATAAGATAAAGAATTCGAAATGCCACCATCTTTTAGAGGAAAAACTAATGAAGGATCACCCATGCACTTCCTCAACATCAAAACATAGAAGACCGGATGAATGGATCTCAATCTAGAAGGCAATTCCAATTCACATGCAACATAGCCACCCCTCTTCAAAACAAAATATAGACCAACATAAAGGGGACTGAGCTTCCACCTCTTGTCAAACCGCATCACGCCCTTCATGGGAGACACCTTTAAGAACACCCAGTCATCAACATTAAACTCTAAATCCCTCTATCTTACATCCGTATAGGACTTTTGGGAAATTTGGGCGATCTTAATACTATCCCGAATCACCTTCACCTTCTCTATGGCTTGGTAAACCAAATCATGGCTCAATAATCTATTTTCACCAATCGCAAACCACCCAATAGGATACCTAAACCTCCTACCATATAAATCCTTAAATTGAGCCTTACCAATACTAGAGATAATAGTTGCTATATGCAAACTCTATGAGAGGCAAGTGATCAACCCAACTATCACCAAAATTAAATACACAACCCCTAAGCATATCTTCTAATTCTTAAATTTTCCTTTCCTCTTGCCCATCTGTCTGCAGTCGGAAAGTAGTACTAAGGGTTATCTTAGACCGCAAACCTTGTTGGAACGACCTCCAAAAGTGATATGAGAACTAGGTACCATGATTGAAAATGATAGAAACTGGATCACCATTCAACTTTACGTCTTCTCAATAAATAACTTGGCATTATCCTCAAAAGAAAAATTAGTCCTTACTGGTAAGAAGTGCATAGACTTGGTCATCCTATCAGTGATGAACCAAATTGAATCAAATTACTGACGAGACAATGAGAGACCCATAAAAAATCCATATTGATTATTTCCTATTTTCACTCCAATATCTCAATCACTTGAGTCAACCCACAGGGCCTCAAGTGCTCCACTTTCACTTGCTGACACACCAGGCACTTATCCATAAAATTGGTCACATCCCACTTCATATTATTCCACCAATAAATCTCCTAAAGATCATGATACATTTTCATCAAACCAAGATTAACCGTATAACGCAACTCATGAGCCTCTACCAAAATTCTTATCGCAACCCATTAACATCGAGAACAGATAACCAATCTTGGACCTCAAGATACCATCACCACCAATCTTGAAAGACATCACTTTCTGTTGGCCCACATCATTCTTGATATGCATCAAGATAAGATCCAAAACCTATTTCTCCTTCACCTCTTCATCATGAGATCACTTCGCCACCTTTTGAAAAATCACACCACCATATTTGAATCCATAAGACGAACTCCAAGATTATCTAAATAGTGAATGTCCTCTACCAAATCCCATTTCTCCTTTTCCACATGAGATAAGCTCCCCATGGACAACCTACTAAGAGCATCAGCAACCATATTAGCTTTACCTGGGTGATAATGAAGACGCATGTCGTAGTCCTTAGCAACTTAAGCCACATCTTTTTCCTGAGATTTAACTCCTTCTGGGTGAACACGTATTGCAGGCTCTTATGATCAGAATAAATATCTACATGGACTCTACATAAATAGTATCGCTAGAACTTCAATTCAAATACCACAACTAACAATTTCAAATAATGAGTCTAATAGTTCTTCTCATAAACCTTTAACTGCCTAGAAGCATATGTAACCACCTTGTTATGTTGTATCAATATGCAACCCATATCACCCGAGATGCATCACAATAGACAACAAATCTATCAGTAACCTTATGTAAGTTAAGACAGGAGCCGAAGTCAACTTATCCTTAACTTTTGAAAACTACTCTCACAAGCGACAGACCATAAGAACTTTACCTTCTTTTGAGTTACCTTAGTAAATAGGGCAGGAATAGAAGAGAAACTATCCACAAACATCCTATAATAATTGGATAAACCCAAGAATCTGCGAATGTAAGTCGGATTCGTGGGTCTATACCACTTATTTACCACCACAAATTTTTTATGGATCCACCATGATCCATTCAATAGAAACTTGACCTTGATAGGTCACAACATTAAACCAGAACTCACACTTCATGAATTTTACATACAACCACTGATCTTTAAATGTTTTCAAAACACAAGGCGGAGGTGATAACATGATCAGCCTCACTTTTGGAATACACCAAAATATTATCTATAAACACAATTAAGAACAAATCTAAGAACTGACAAAATACTCAATTTATTAGGTCCATAAATGCTTCCAAGGTATTACTCAAACCAAAGGACATCACCAAAAACTCAAAATGACTATACCGGATTTGACAGCCAGTCTTAGGGATATCCACATACCTAATCTTCAACTGATGGTAACCTGACTGAAAAATAATATTGGAGAAGCATTTGGTACCCTAAAGATAATCAAAGAGATCATCGATCCTAGGAAGCGGATAACTATTCTTTACTATCACCTTATTTAATTGGCGGTAATTTATAAACATCCGAAAGGACCCATCTTTCTTATGCATGAAGGAAACCAGAGCACCCAAAGATCAACACCAGGGTGAATAAAACCCTTTTCTAGAAGATCTTTCAACTGCTCCTTGAGTTCTTTCAACTCAGTAGGAGCCAGTCTATAGTGAGGTATAGACATAGGACGAGTGTCCATAGGAAAATCAATCCCAAAATTAATTTCACTGTCGGGAGTAACACCAAGAAGATCAATAGGAAACACCTCAGAAAACTCACAAACCATAGGGACAGAACACAAAGGACCTTCGAAGCTAGAATCCTTAACATACACTAAGTGTTAGAGACACCCCTTCGAAATTAACTTCAGTGCTCTAAGATATAAAATGAACCTTCCCTTAGGCACTAAGGAACTACCTTCCCATTAAATCATCGACTCATTAGAGAAGTGGAAATTGACCCTTTAGGTATGACAAATAAGCGACCTATGAATGAATGCAACCAACCCATCCCTAAAATCACATCAAAGTATAGCATGTTCAACTCTATCAGATCCACCAAGGTCTCCCTATCTCTAACAGATATCACACAACCTCTATAGACCATTTTAGCCACAATAAAGTCACCCACCAGAGTGGACACAGAAAGGGATTAGGAATACACTCGGGATCAAAACCAAAAATGAATAGGCATATAAAGGGTCACATAAGAGGATAATGCTCTCAGTGTATTTTGCCAGGGTTACTAACGTGCGCTAGCTGTAAAATCACAATGACCCAATCAAAAATCACTACTCCAGCAAAGATTGTTACACCCCATGATGGTACCAGCTATAATCTTCCTTCGATAACTTTTGGAAATTTCCTACCCATAAAATTCAAATAAATACCGGAAGAAGATAAGAATACATCTTCAAGTTTTGAATTTCCTAGAATTGTACATCTAAAAACCTATCGGGCCTTGACTGACCCTCTGGCTAAGTGAAAGCTCCAGTTCTCTATGGCAACGACTCCAATGGACAATACTCCTATAATGCAGAAGAAGGTTGGTGAAAATTGAATAGTGTATATGGGAAAAGCCCTATCCTACATCCTACCAACTTCAAAGCAAGGTAAGATTTATGTGAGTATAGTTGAGGAGGATATTCAATGTCAAACTGATTACTAGAAATATGCCCTAATAGGGTTTGTTATTAGGGATACTCCTTACAAAAAATCCATTGAGGCTTACATTTTGCATGCCTGGAATTATGCTACAAAGCAGTGTTGAGTCATGATGATGGTTACTTTATCTTTTGATTTGAATCTGCTGAAGATTGTGACAAGGTACTAATGGGAGGACCATATACTTTTCATAACAAACCCTTCATAGTACAAGCTTGGGATATTGGCTTTGAGTTTAACCCAGACGGTATCACTACCATACCTCTATGGGTCACCTTTCCAGGTCTACCTGTGGGATACTGGTCTAGTGAAGCCTTAAGTAAAGTAGCAAGTACCATAGGCAAGCCCAAGCACACAGACCAGTTTACTACAGGCATAGAGAGAATATCATATTTAAGGGTATTTGTGGAAACTAATATTGCCCAACCCCTAATTAACACAATAGAAATGGTCACACCTATGGGTATTTTCCAACAACTAGTAGAATATCAATGGAGACCAAAATACTATGGAAACTGCTTGAACTTTGGGCATGTAACAGAAAGTTGTAGACTCTAGGCTAAGCCAAACTAAGAAGAGAAAAAAGAGTTCAACTAAGTACCAAACAAAAAGAGGAGAAATAAAAGGAGGAAGAGGCCCCAAAAGACACAATGGTTGCAGAAAGATGAACTCCAAAAGGAGGATAAGCCAATAAACCCCCCTGTGTCTGACCCAAAATTATCATACAAGGATAATATGGTAATGCATGATTTATTACAGAATCAACCAAATAAGTATACTATTACTAGTCAAGCCAGTACTAGCAATAGTGGCACAAACTCGTTTGCCCCCTCATGCACTACTCTGATGATAATGGACCTCCAAATTGACCTGGAGAGGCCCCAAATATATGATTTTCTTAATATATAACATCAAGGGTTTAAATCAACCCCTAAGCCAGAAAGAGATAAGACTCTTTCTGAAAAAGTTTAAGATAGATATGTTTGGATGCTTAGAAACAATAGTAAAGGAGACTAAAGCTAGAAATATTCTTAAAAAAATGGTGGGGCAATGGAACACTTGTTGTAACTACTCTATGGCCCCAAATGGAAGAATTTGGATAATATAACAGCCTACAGTAAATGTGTCTACAATTTTGATCAAGGAGAAGTTTATTCATTGTTATGTAACAGATGCCTCAAGAAATTTCTCAGTTTACATCACTATGGTGTATGCCAAAAATATCATTCAGGAAATGACAGAACTGTGGAATGAGCTCAAAACACTGGGTGGAGCAATTCAGGAAGCATGGATCTTGAGTGGAGACTTTAATGCTGTGTTAACATGTGAGCATAGGCTTGGGTCTCTAGTCACTCAATAAGAAGTTCATGATTTCAAGAAATGTATTGATCAACTCCATTTAACTTCACTGAGAGACAAAGAGTGCTAATAAACAACAGCAATACCACAAATTTTATTGCAAAATTGACTAGGTTCTGGGGAATTACTAATGGTTACAAAAGTATGGAAATATGGAGGTAGAATTTCTATTATCTGGGGTATCTGATCATTCCCCAATCTTGGTCTAATACAATATTCAACAAACAACAAAACCAAAATCTTTCAGATTGTATAGTACTGTGTTGGAGCATCAGAAATTCCCTGAGATTATGGCAAACACATGGAGGAAAAACTTCTCCGACACTTATATGTATAAGCTAAATCAAAAACTAAAAGCTCTTAAATGTGATTTGAAGGAACTGAATACTTATCTGGCAACTTACACTCAGAAAATCCAACAAACCATAGCACAGCTGGACATCATATAGAGCAAACTAGCTTTAAACCTAATCAAGTACTGATACAAGAGGAGGTAAAGCTGCTAAAAGAGTTTCAACACTAAAATTTGGTAGAAGAGAAAGTGCTAAGACAAAATTCCAGAGCAACATATATCAAATATGGGGATGCCAATTCCAAGTACTTCCATGCTCAATGCAAGATAAAAACTAACAGAAGCTCCATTACCTCTATTTATGATACCTCAGGTGATAAAGTAACTGACCCAGATCTCATTGAGAAGGAATTTATTGAGTTCTTTACTGGGCTAATGGGTGACTCTACCCCTGAGTTGCCTAACCCAAATTTAGAGGTGATCAGGCAGGGGGCTTGCCTCTCACATCCTCAGAAGCTTGAACTCATACAAGAAATAACTGACCAAAAAATCTTAAATGCAATAAAAAGTATGCCAGCAGAGAAATCTCCTGAGGCTAATGGTTTTCCTATGGAATTTTACAAGAGTCAATGGAATATTATAAAAGATGATGTCCTACTTGCTGTAAAGGAGTTTTTCAGCTCTGGTAAGCTGTTGAAAGTTTTTAGCTGTACTGAAGTGACATTGATCCCTAAATTCTCTAACCCTTCCATGGTTAAAGATTTTAGACCAATAGCCTGTTGTACCACTTTTTATAAGATGCTCACAAAGATTCTGACAAATAGGATAAAAAAAGGTTATTGATACACTCATTGGTCCCTCATAATCAACTTATATAGAGAGTAGAAGCATCATAGATAATATTTTATTTAGCCATGAGTTGTTTAAGTGGTACTCAAGGAAGGGACTGTCCCCAAGATGTGTGCTCAAAGTTGATCTCAGGAAAGCATATGACTCCATAGAGTGGTGTTTCCTAAAGAGTATGTTGGCTGAGCTGGGGTTCCTACTGAAATTCATAAACTGGGTAATGGAATATATTTTTTCTATCTCTTACTCACAAGTCTTGAATCGGGGACTTACAAAACCTTTTCAGGAAAAAAAGAGGGATAAGATAAGGGGACCCTATGTCACATTATTTGTTTACTATAGTAATGGAATATCTAAATAGGGAGTTGAATTGTCTAGACTAGGAGAGAGGTTTTTAACACCACCCTATATGCAAAAAACTTGGGGTCAAACACATATGTTTTGCAGATGACTACTGCTGTTCTGTAAAGCTAATATTAACTCTGTAAAAATGCTCTAACAAGCTTTTCTAAAATTCTCAAAAGCCACAGGGTTATAAGCTAATATAGAAAAGAGCTCAATTTACTTTTCTAGCACTAATCCTCAGATAAAATAGAACATCTTGGAATACTTGGGCTATTTAGGAGGGGAATTACCCTTAAATGCCTAGGGGTGCCACTATCATCAAAAAAACTCCCTATTAACCAATGTCAGCCACTTGTTGAGAGAATAGTAGAAAGAATAAAGTGTTGGAGTGTTAAATTACTGTCCTATGTTGGTAGACTATAGTTGATTAAATTTGTTGGCTTTGGCATACAAACTATTGGTCCTAGATCTTCCTACTGCCTAAGAGAATCCTGAAATTGATCACAGGCCTTTGTAGGGTGTTCTTGTGGGCAGGTGTCATCCTGACTTCAAAGAAGGCACTTGTTTCTTGGGAAAAAATTTTCCTCCTAAAATCAGCAAGTGGTTTAAATGTTCTGTATATCTATTTGTGGAATAAAGCTTCTATCATAAAACAACTCTGGGCATTGTCTGAGAAGAAGGATGGATGATGGATAAAATGGGTACATACGTCTACTTGAAGTCTGAGATTAGAGAATCTTATGACTATCCAAAAAATGCCTCATAGGCAATCAAGAAATTACTTGTACAAAGCATCATATTATGGAAACTGCAGGAATACAAGGGGACTTGAAGACTAGATTGAAAGCATGTGTCATAAGAGGGACATTCACAATAAAGAAGATACACAATGCTTTAACTCCACAGCTCCCAAAAGTTTCCTGGAAAAGTATTATTCTAAATCATTCTATGCACCCAAGGCACAATTTTATCCTCTGGCTAGCTTCACTGAATAGACTATCTACAGTTGAGAAGCTAGAAAAGCTTTAAATTCAGGTGCCAAAAATATGTGTGTATTGTAGAAATACAGATGAAACACATGATCACTTATTTCTTAAATACATTACTAATAAACACTTATGGATGAGATTGCTGAGTTGGCTAGGTCTGCAGAGAGATATAGGTTGTTGGGCTCATAAGATAGAATGGGTATCCAGATAAGCTAAAGGGAAGTTTGCTAAAGGTGCTATCCTATGTAGTGCTATCCTACAATCACGTTGATTACTATTTTCCTCAGCTACCAGCATCTAATTCCAGTAAATTGAAGCAAACATGGAACGACGTGTTGGTTGTCACATCGATGCCATCGACGCACTGCGTTGACCTGTGCATTGGTAACCCAGTTTTTAGTCATTAAAAGATTGCATTCCTGGGGGTATTTAGGTCTTTTTCCCTTGACCCTCATTCCCCAAAATATGAAATTAAACTCTCTATAGAGAAAATATAGTCATTCTTTCTCAAATTTTCTCAAGAACAAAACCCTAGAAGATCCAATTTCAAATCAAGAACTCAAGATTCAACCATAAGCTTTCATAAATTCTTCAACAAAGGTATATGAAGTGTTCATCCAAGGGTTCCTTCCACCCTAGGATTCCAAAAATCTCTTTTGAACTTCAAGTAATTGATTTTATGATTTCCATGGTTGGAATCAAAGTGTATCCATGATTGCTATTTGGATTAAGTTCCTAATTCATGATTATTTATATATATATATATATATATATATATATATATATCATGTGAAATTGATCATTATGTGTGTAGATTCATGTGAATCCATGATAAACTCTTGACTTGTGAAATTAGAGATGAATTATGATGCTTACTTGTTGTTTAATACTATGTGCATATACTATGCTCACCAAGTGCTTGATAAATTGTCCATATGAACTACTAAGAGAATGAAATCATGTCAAGTTATCTTATGTGCAGGTTATATCATGCAAGCGTTTGTCAAAATGCCCAAATGAATGAATGAATGATGATCAAGTTCATAATTTACATGTTTTATGTTATGCCTCTTAATTTATGCTATCGAGTCCTGGGGGTACTTGTACACGATAATTTAGTTGATTACATAGATCCATGGTCAGTCATAGAACAGTATCAATCTCGACATGATCAGTAGTACTCTCATTCAGTTACAAAACTCAGAAAAACTTAGTAGAATCAATATTAGTGTACTCTAACTAAATATCTAGTTTGCACCTCATTAAACTCAGTCAGCTAACAAAATTTAGTAGTATTCCGTCAGTCAACGAAACTAAGTGAACTTAATTCAGTCCAGCTAAATAATAATCTTAATAACCATTCAGTCCATCCTAGTACAGACTAGCAATCAGTTCAGTTTCTATTCGGTTGGGAGTAGGATTCAGCACCAAGTTAACCCGGGGATGGGGGCATTCTTGTCAGCAGAGGGTTTAACCCTTAGTAGCAATCCCTGTGTTACAAAACTGCATAGCCAGTATAGGTTGAGTTATCTTCCTATCAGACATTATGAGGGTTGATATTTCTCAACCGAGTTGTCCTGCCAATGAGGGTTGACGAAAGTGCTTCCTGTCAGAGAGGGTTACCTCATAGCTTGTCCTTACATGTGGCATGGTATTAACACCCTTCCAACTGGGGTTATAGGTTGGAACCTAAATAAGTTAGAGAAGGAGCATGTTGGTTAGATGATTACCTCTCACAGTCTCAGTTCCAGTCTCAGTCTCAGAATAGAACTCAATTCAGTTCTATAAATTCAAGACTACCAGATGAGTCACTCAGCTCAGTACAAAACTTAGTATGGTTCCACGGTATTTAGAACTATCAAATACAGTCATTCAGATAGTCAATAATATAGTATTCATAAACTCAGATATTGGTTATCAGTATTCTGATCCAGTACTTAGTATTAGCACGATCTCAGTTACAGTCTATTTATTCATGCATGTACTCTTACTGAATCACACTCATGTTATTCAGTTATTATTGTGCATCCATATGAACTCATGTATATTAGCCTACCTCACTAAGCATACCATTACATTCAAAGTACAGACAGATGCTTTTTTTGCACTATGATGTCTTATATCATATGTTCAGACGCACGAGCTCTAGAGCACCCTTAGCAATTCAGATTCTCAGCTTTTAGAGTAGTGGTGAGTCCTCATAGTTTGGGGACATGCTTATTATTTACAGTACTTTAGTTTTATTTCAGTAGATGGAGTTAGTTGGGAGCTTGTCCCATCAACTCCATAGTTCAGACAGTTAGAGGATTTTTAGACTAGAGTATTTTCAAGCAGTTGTTCAGTTATTCAGTACTTATATTTATTTTTGGTATTTCGATACCGCATTCAAATTTATTTACATATTTGAACCTTATAGCACACGTTTTTGCCTATTTTTGCATAATTACAGTATTTATTACTCAGTTATTGCAGCAGGTACCAGTCATGGGTTAGCTTGTGGTCCTTCGGGATTATGAGCATCGTGTAGTATTCGGGGTACAGATTCAGGGTATTACAAATCAACATAGAAACCAATTAGGGTAAAAACTAGACATCCTACGATTTTTATAAAATGACTTGTAATGAATCCTCACGACTCGTAGTGAGCCACTTGTACTTAGAGCAAAACATAGACACACACACACTATTTTAGCTATGATTTGAATCCAATGATTTGTCATAAGTCTTTATGGTTCATGTACCCAAGTTGTACTCATTACAAAAACTCAAGCACCATTCACTAGACACCTAACGACAAGGGTCATAGGACCCGTCAAAACACCCTATGAGTTGTAGAGTGAGACGTAGTCAGGACAAATAAGATAAAATTTCAGAAATTTTCAAGGACCAAATATATATATATATATATATATATATATATATATATATATATATCTAAAAGTGGATTTAGATACATTGTACTAGCCCAGGATAAAGTTTTCCTTATTATGGATTTCGGGGATTTAGAAGTGGGCTCTTCGACCCACCTTAGGCTAAGATATGTGTTGATCCTTGTAACCTTTTATACATTTGTTATACAACTTAAAAATGCTAAATAAGGTAATATTGATGAGATTTGACACTTGATGGTAATGATGAGTTGGTATTGGGAGTTGATGCTTATTGGTATCATGATATA
>NC_061122.1:143136940-143204349 GCF_002878395.1 Capsicum annuum | reverse complement strand
TATATCATGATACCAATAAGCATCAACTCCCAATACCAACTCATCATAACCACCAAGTGTCAAATCTCATCAATATTAACTTAGTAAGAATTTTTAAGTTGTATAACAAATGTATAAAAATTTACAATGATCAACACAAATCTTGGCCTAAAGTGGGTCGAAGATCCCACTTCTAAATCTCTGAAATCCATAATAAGAAAAACTTTATCCTATGTTAGTACAATGTATCTACATCCACTTTTAGATATGAACTAAGCCGCAATCAACCCTAAGACAGAGATTTTACCTCAGATGAGCAACTAAGCCAACTATGCCTATATTACAATTTTCGAATATCCTAAATGGTCCAACTAACCCTAACATATCCAATAACATCACCAAAACCAAAAACCTATCACAAATCTAACATAACATCATAAACATACTATGAATTAGCTCAATCTACAAGGAGGGAAAAAACTAAACTACCTGGACAGCTAAGAAAGCTCAAAGAATCTGCTATTTCACTATCTTTCCCTTTTGAGAAGTTATTGCAAGGTACTATGCTATCAAAATCATAATCTACTCATAAACACAAGAACAATTATACTCATATTGTACTATTGTGCTTCGGGTCCAAAATTACTCAAAAATCCTATATGGGTCCCATTTATAAAAATCATATTTCTGAAACCAATCCAACGTCCCTATGTTCTCAAGGAGAAATTATCCTAAAATAGGTGAATTTCAAGTTATATTAGTGTTAAAGCCAAGTCACTAAGGTTTAGGGATTTTAAAGAAGAAAAAAGGAAATCAACCATGGAAATGGAGGAATCTTACCTCAAATTTAAAGGAAAAAATACATAATCAATCTTTACCCAAGCTCCCAAAAGCACCCACAATGCTATTACTAAGTTATTCTACTCTTTAGGGTTTAATTCTCTTGAGAATAGATGAGAAATGGGCCAAGAAGGGCTGAAATGGGGCATTTATACCCATCCCAGGTATCCGGGAGTCGCATTTGCAATCTGTCGATTGCTTACATGATACTCGGCCACATGGGCAAAAGTCACATTCACAATATAGCCATTGCATTTGTTATACTAGCCAAAAAGGTAAGAGTGTCACTTTCATGACTAAGAATGTCGCGTTCGTGACACTCGCTGGTGTCTTTCAGCTCTCGCAATCACCGTTCCACTAGATCCAGCTGAGACTTGGAAATTTCCAAGTCTCTGCCAACCCCTCGAGATTTATCTGTAATCTTGCATATGCAAATAGACTATGCTACCCTATCAAATTCAGCATTCTAGAGTCAATGGCACAATATAAATTTTCATTTGAGGTTGTTTCAATGAAAAGTGGGTCTCACACCCAACTTGTCATTTTCTTAACTTTTGACCAATAGCTTGAAATAAGCTTAGGTCCCTTGGGATCCAAACCAAAGGTATACCCAACCTAAAATAGACATTCTGGAGCTTTTAGAATAGTCAGATTTAGCATACGAGGTTGTTTGACTAAAGTTTTTTCTCGTAGCCAATTTGAACAAGCGAAGATTTCAAAACAAGGAATTGGCTCTAAAAATCAAACGAACTTCCCAGTAACCAAAACTATTAGTCCTAGCAAGTCATTAATAATTCGCAAAATCTATAGGAAATCTTTAACAATAAAAATAAGTGGAAATATGAAAAAAGACCTGAAGGGTCATTATAAGATCGGTACCCTATGAAATCTTACAATCTTCTTCACATAATTCATCTCCAACTTATCTGTATTATAATTTATCACCATTTTTTATAATGCTCAACTTACACGTCAATTTAATTTCAAGGTTGTTATTGTCAATATAAACCCAACAAGAGCCGGGGTCGAGTCCACGAGGAATAATGTGAGTGGTGAATGGGTAAGTTTGAAATAAAAGTACTTACTAGGTTCAAACCTAGGATACATATATATGGAGATTTTGACTGCTTTCAAAGATATAATTATTTTTGGGCTTCTAAAACACTAACTCAAGACTAAGAATAATTAGAGAGTAAATAATTAGAAATGGATCTTGGGATTATACTTTCTAGGGGCAAGTTATGCATGGGAACATGATGATTCGGTGCAAATTCTATTCGTTAATGATAGGCTACGTTGAAAGTACTTAAGGCTAGTTTGTCAACAAAGTCTCAAAGGTTTCGTTTATTGTCAAAAAAGTCACTAAGTCTGCTATTCATAATGATCCTACATCTATTAACTTCGTATTGCTTCAGGTTGTCCAATGATTCTAAGAGTTGTTTTCTCAAACCAAGTATAAAGAGGCTGTTGAGCTTGCTGCAGAATCCCCACAAGGCATACTTCGTACACCGGATACTATTGCTAAATCCATGTATTGTCTAAGTTATCTAATCATGGAAAAAAACTACGTTACCAAATCCGTGTTATGACAAATGAAACTCAAAAATAGTATTATGTGATTTTGGGAGTGTTGTTGCTTCAGCATTATTGGACACCCAATTGTTAGACTAGAGAATAATCAAGTTTTTCATCTTAGAATGTGCTTCTCTTTTGAACTGTGGAACTGTGTGCTAACTGGTTCACATATGTTAGGCCTATATAAATATGAAGTTGCAGTTTTTGATTTTGGCAATTTCAATTGTTCTTAGTTTTATCATCTCACAATTGGATGTTTATATTTCTTTCTAACCATGATTAGTTGATTTACCTCTTCACTAGCTAACTTATATGTGGTTTACGTACTTATTTTGTTGTGGAATAGTCCTTTTTATGTTGTCATTTAAGTGCTAATTTATATTATTTGTTCTCTTTTTACAGGTGTCCAAAATGGAAAAAACAGATGAAGAAAATGATGAATACATTGACCTTACTTGTGAAGATTTTTGGATTGTGGATAAATGATTTTGTTTTGTGATGTGTATATATTGTGTTATAATTTATTATGTATGTAAATAAAAATTTATATTATATGACTATTTATATAAATCATTTCAATTTAATAACATGTGGAAATCATTGTTGCAATAGATTAATAAACAATTGCAATAGGTAGTGAAAAAGCGTTGCAACAGAATAATAAAAGTGTCACAATAAATGCTATTGCAACGGTTTAATATCGTTGCAATAGAATCTATTGCAATGGTTCGTAACCATTGAAATAGATGAAAATCGGAGTTCCAAGAAGTAATGAAATAGTTGTAATAGATATTCAAAAAGCGTTGCAATAGAACAACTAAAGCGTCGCAATAGCTGCTATTGCAGCGGTTAGTAACCGATGCAATAGCATCTATTACGACGGTTTGTAACCATAGCAATAGAGGAAAATAGGCATCTCAATAAGTCAAAAAATAACCATCGCAATAGGTCTATCTACAGTGATGATTGTCAGAAACTGTCACCATAGATCTACCTATGGCGACGGTTTAAACAATCATCACAGAAACCGTTGCAATAAACCTATCGCAATGCCCACATATGGGACGCTTACAAAACCGTTGTGATAGGTCTATGGCAATGGTTTTTTGTCTATTGCAACAGTTTTGCAACCATCATCGTAGATCTAATTTATGGTAGTGAGTACCTAACGAGTGTATCGATTAAAGTCACCCAACACCTCAATTGGGCATCCCTATTTCTAGGAAGATGACTAAAACATAGCCTACTCTTTATTCACCCTTATTTTTAAGATAGCAAAAAGATATTAAAATACACCCATTATTGTCCACTATTGCTTTATCCCACATATCCCTCTTTCAAGGATGTCATGGGTTGCAAGAGTTCACCCACATCCCTCTTTCAAGAAAGATGAGAGCTTTCAAGAGTTTGGAGTTTTCACCCACAAACCCATTTTGGCTGTTTGGGGTTTTCACCCACAAATTCCAACTACTTAAAGCAAGCAATAGTGAAACCCATCATCAACAAACTAGAATCAACACAAATACATCACAACCCACACAAAATTACACCCTATTCTAACATAATTCCAAGAGAAAGAACTAGTAACTCATAAAGATAATAAACAACAAATTACCAAAATCTCCATCAATTTGATTCATAAAAAATAAAGAGAATGCAAACTACACTTTAATTCCAATGAATCCTCAATGAGATATACCAATTCTTCACTTAGGAGTCACTTTAATATCTTTTTATCTCAAGATTAGTACAAATTTTGCTCCAAGCTCCAAGTAATATAAAAACCCAAAACTAAAGATAGGATAAAAATTTATAGAATATCCAAAAATGAGAAAAGGTTTGAGCCTTTAAGGAATTTAAGGTCGGCTAGGAAAAATTACAAAATTGCCCTTGGGCATAATCTTGCATTGTCTGATCACTGAAGCTTGACCACATTGCGACCGCTATGATCGTATTAAGAGCACCGCCATTGCGGTCATTTGACCTAGATTGACTGGCCGTGATCGCTATCCTTAGACCAAAATCACAGTAACTAAAGCTGATTTTCTACTTTAAGTCTTCCATCTACAATTCTTTTCTCCTTTTTGATCCTAATCAGCTTAAATCCAACTCTCTTCTTCTCATAACCTGTATGCATGCAAGATGTGGAAAATAGTGCATTAAACCACAAATTTGTCTCATTAATACATTTAAATCATAGTATTGTATACAAATATAGAGTGTAAATGAGTGGTAAATACACCACTCATCAACACCCCTAACTTACAACTTTGTTTGTCCTCAAGCAACACTACCTCTTACGATAAGATAATGCATATTTATGCCCAATTTGAATGACCCAATGATAACAATGACTCCAACTAGATTACTACCACAAGTATCTCTTCACACATGGGCAAAGCTATTATCACGACACCCTCAACATGAAATGCAATTTACAAAGATGCAAAAGACTTTTGAATAGCAACAATGTAGAAATCACTAATTCTCAAGAAATGACTCACCTTTTTGGTCTTTACTCCACTTGTAACACCCCGTGGAATTCCCATTTTTATACAACATTTAGTAGAATGCATGGGTAACATACAACCTAAAAATTACTCTGTGTTAAAAAAAGTACTTAGTCATATTTTGAGCCCTTAACTTCAACAATTTTAAAATTGACCTTCCATACCCCAAGACATAGTTTTATGAGTTGATTCGGGTTCAGGGGTGAAAAGGGAACATCTCGAGGGAGTTTCAGATTTTTGGGCGAGGTTTGAGCCGTGTTTGGATTTCAAAAATAGTAGGTCACCACGATTACAGCGCGGCATGGTGACTATAGTGGTGGCACACTTGGCGCATCGCAGTGAGGCCCTAATTTGGGTTTTTGTTACAAATTTTAACTTTGAGAGGTAGTGTTATCTTTTCCCTATAATCCTTAGTCATGATAACTGAAGATTTAAGTGCCAATGAGGAATTATATGCCTAAAACTACTAAATTATCTCCCAAAACAAACCCTAACTCCTCCTCAAAGATCAAGGATCTATCCTTTAAGTTCAATATTTCTAAGAAACAAATTAAGATTTGGGTTTTGTTCTTTTAACTAAGTAATACAAGGTATGTGGGACTACCCTTAAACTCCATATGCATGGATTTTATCATTTGTATCAAAGAATAATGAGTTATAATCATGTTGCATCTAAAGGTTTTGAATATTATTTTGAAAAACATGTCGTAAAGATCGTTGTAATGAAAGTGTGTGCAATGTATTTAACTCTTTTTGTGTAAATCGAATTATAAACCCTTATGCATATATGTTTCTAGTTCGGAAGGTTTAATTGAGAGCATGAATAATTAATTTCCTCTTTTGTTATGAATTATGGTTTCTATATGCATTCGAATGATTTTGAATGCATGAACTAAAGTTTGGAAGTAAGTTCTTTAACATCATGGTGTTTGACATGGTTTATGATATGATGAGAGAAGTTTTCTTACATAATTATACTCTTTGCATCAAAACAGAGAATTGCATGTGAATGAATAATTGACATAGAATGAATAATTGACATAGCTACCACATGTTTAGGTATTGTGAAAAGAGAGTAACAACATAAAATTTTATGCCATTTTAAAAAAATGACTCTCCTGTAATGTTATAAATATTTGGTGGTTATTTGTATGTTTTTAATGAGATAGGATATGAAATGTATATGATATGAATGGCTTGCAAGTCTAGGTATGACGATACCCGATGAAAATATTCCCATAAGATTTTAAGTATCAAATGATTTTGTATACAAAGCATGATGTTTAAGGAACTAAAAATTATCTTAAAGAGAGTTAGATGGTTATCCGAAGATGGCATGAGTTCAGATAACACAATGTTAGAAATCAAGTTTTACAAATTCGAGTGATATGATTGGCTAAGGCCAATGCATATTTCCTTGAGACACTGATATTAGACTAGTATGTAGGGCCCTTATCCTTGCAGCAAACTTGGATGTGGGGGCTTGGACGATGAGTTAATGGCAAACCCATATAGCTCATGGGTACTAGACTTGTAGGGTGTACCATCTAGATCAGAAGTAAGATAAAGAGTGAATCATGATTTCAGAGTTTTGTAAGTATGCCCATGTATTTTTTTACTTGTTTTGTTTTCCCTGATATTATGAAATGCTCTCATCTATTTTATATAAAAATATGTAATTTTGAATTGTTTCACATACCTGTACAATTGTATTGACCCCTATATTGCAGGATCTAAGGCACAGGTCTGGGGTCTAGCTAAACAGTAGAGTTGTTTGGTCAGAAGTTGCATTTGGTGAGCCTCCCTTATTTCAGAAGGCCTAGTATGAGTCATTGGTATTTTATTTTGATTCATGGTCCGATTGGGGGCCTTGACCCAGTTTTTATACGTATGTTTATTCTCGTATCATTAGGGATTTCGCAGACTGTGTCATGTGTTTTGAATGTTAAGAGCTCTCTTTTGAATTTTTCAATTGAACTAAGAGATTGACCATGTTTCTGTCTTATTATATTTTTTGCATTTCTTTATAGTATATAAATGGTATGCATAATTGGCAGATAGAAAATGGCGCTCAGGCCTTCATGGTTTGGGATGCTCAGCGCGGCCAGGGCCTCAGCTCAGGTCAAACTTGGTATCAGAGCATGGTTCATGATCGCAGGGTGTCTACGAATTACGTCGGGTAGAGCTTTTTTTATGGGTGTGTAGCACACTACACTTATAAAGAGGAAGCTTTTAGGCGTTTAGAAATGTTTTACTTTTCTTGATTTTATATATCGTGCCATTGTGTTATAGATCGTGCCATTTAGAAGTTATACAAATTTCTTCTTTACTCTTATTTTATTAACTACGTCTCATTGTCGAGTCGATTCAAGTGCAGAATCTTAGAGTCTGAATGATGTGGTCCCCTCTGATTGAGACACAAAAAAGTATAAAATTACACAAGGACTTGAGAGGATTCCATAAGTTTCTTAAAGTGTATTGATTTAAGTCTATACCCCTATCAATATTTATCGTACGTTTGAGCCTTAGGTATGAAGTGTATTCAGTCCCTTTCAAAATTCTTGTTGTAGATGTCATGCTTAAAGGTAGTGATATATGTTAGAACGTTGGAACAATATTTTCACCCGAGTAATAGTATGTGTCAAGGTGTCATACCCTATTGGTAGTAAGATGATCCCGAATTTAGTGATATTAAGTCATAAGGTAATAAGTCAAAGTGAGAGTGACTTTTGCGTAAATAAATAGTTGCGTTGTATGACCCTTGACCGAAGGGTGGGTTGCTCTTATATGATGATTGGCTAATATTGTAGTAGAATTTTTAGAGTGTATGGTAGTTTGTAGAGGAAGTGTCTGATTATGAATATTAGATATTCAAAATAGGGAAGGATCTCATAATAGATAGCTATAGTGGTTGTAGAAATAATTTTAAGGCTATGAATGGAAAGGGGTAGATTATTTAATAAGTTATGGGTAGAGACTCATTGTAGTCTAATTATATACATGGGTTAAATAAGTATGATGTGAGAAAGTATAATGAGTTGATAAGATCATAATGGGTTATGTTATAAGATTAAGATTGACTGTCCCTATAAGGTAACTTTACCCTCCCCCCCCCCCCCCCTTTCCCCTTGATTATCTTTTCTTTGGTAGTTGTAAGCTAGTACTGCAAGTAAGAAAGTGTATGGAAGATTCTAAGCTGTGGTAGTAATGTTGTGGAGAGAATGAACTTGTGGATGGTAGTTAAGTTAAACGGCATAGTTGGGTTGATTCCCCAAGTTGATGGAATAGTATAGTACGTGACCTAATTCATCACTGTTATATGATTGGTATTGTTAGACAATAGGCTTGAACTTCAAATGTGGAGTGTAGTGGTAAAAATAGTACCTTCAGATTAATGATGCATATTTTGTGGGAGTAAGTAGTAGGCTTGATTCAATGTGTGCAATAGTCTAGGTTGACAACTTGTGGAAAAAGGAGTGGATAATTATGATATGTTTATATATATGGTACTAGTGTTAAAACGATGAATTGTGGTTGAGTCATTAAGAGGACAAGCGTATTAGTCATACAAGAATAAGTTAGACCCTAGATAGCATGTTGTTAGATAAGGTTGTATGGTATAAGTGTCATGTGTACCTAGTTTGTGTTCTTGAATTTAGTAGTATGGAGAAGTCTTAGGAGTTTTTGTAAAGTGTTCATTAAAGTTGAAGTTGAGGAAATATTAGTACGTAGTATGTGCCTTTGGTCTACTTTAACAAATTTTGATAAGTTATAAGTTAGGTGATAAGAGGTGTAATGTTAGTATTCGAAGGAGTTGAAGATGGAGTGTCAAGTGTTTAGACGCACGGATGCCCATGCCCACGATAATGTTAGTTATAAGTCGATGACTTTGGGGATTTGAGAGAGTTATGATTAGTGTCCCTAAAGGGGGAGGTCCTAGGAAGAATTTGTGTGTTCTTATTGAAAAGGGATAATACCCACGAAAATACCTGAACTTTAACCAAATTTCTAGTGGAGCATATTGAACGTTACGGGGGTCCTATTACCCCCTATACTTTTTAAATCGGAATTAATTCTCCCCCGGACTTTTTTAAAGTGGAATTAATCCCCCGCCCCAAAACATATACCCAGTTTTTTAGGTGGAAAGTGTGGTGCACGCCCTTTGTCTTCTCCATTTTATCACTTTTCAATATTTTTTGCACCATTACAGTCATATTAAAGATTCCACAACTCAAATTCATCCTACAAATCAAATTCCAAATAATTTCATTGAGTCAATTTCAAATTCCAAGTCCATTCTTATCACACAAGTTTCCAAATTAAATTTCTAGTTTCAAACTTTGAATTCCATTGAGTTTAATCAACAAATTTCTTGCACATTAATTTTCTTGCACATTGAATATATATGAATTCACTCGAATTCCAGTTTATGTATTAAAAAAACATACATTGAATTTTCAATAATTGAATGGAATCTTCCATTAATTTTCTTCATCCGGGTCCGCAAAAGTTTTCAAATTCCATTTCTAAATTACGCCAAATTAATTGAATCTTCCATTGAGTTTCAAATTCCAAGTCCATTCTAACTCAAATTTCTTGAAAACTTTCTTAAACTCAAAACCCCAAACTTTCTTCCATTGAGTTTCCAGTTTCGATGACGGAATCTTCAAGAATGGAAACTGCAACGGAAGAAAATGGACTACAACAAAAACGAACAAGAAACTGAAACTCAAGGAGAAAGAACAAAGGAGAAAAAAATGAAAAACTTTAAATAAATAAAAATATAAATTAAATAATTATAAAATTAAGGGGTTGTTTGGAAAAAAAGAGTTTAAAACGTTTTAGCACTGTTCACGTGCTCAATGCACGTTACTAACACGCAATGTGCCAAGTGGCAGATACATGCCATTAAAATACGAAACAAAAAAGTCTAGCGGGTAATAGGATCCCTGCAAAGTTCAGTATACTCAACTGTTAATTCGGTCAAACTTCAGGTATTTTCATGGGCATTATCCCTATTAAAAATTATTGAGGGGAGTTGTGTTCATGTGTATGTTGACCCCTCATTGTGTTAAGAGTTGTAGTTATAGATTTGATAAGGGGGATATGTCCGCAGGTCTAGAATTGTAACTTTGATCTAAGGGGAGATGGTGAATTAAGGTAGTTCCCAAATTTTTTTGAGGTGTCAAGTTTCAAGAGGGAGTCATGAAAAAATCTATTCCTATTCAAGAAATCCCCTCCTATTTTAATTTAATAAGGATATTCTACCAATGTCTTATATATTGAAGTCGTGCCTATGCCTAAGGTCTGAATTATCTATGCAACTTGTGTAATGATCCGATCTCCAAATTAGAAGCAATAATATCTCAGTAACCCAATCCTTCAAGCGTTCAATGTCATATGTTAAGTTGCATATGATCCATAAAAGTCTCTGTCTCACAGCATACTTGTTCCAAAGAAAATATGTCTCTATATGTCACCGATTCATTTTATGTCGGGTGTAGCCAAAGTGATAAATTTTATGCAAATGCATGATGATCTTAGCTCTAAAAATGAGAAGCAGTAGCTTCAAGTACCAATCCTTGTCTTAATCATTGACTTTATTAATTTTGACTTTATGTTATACCGCTCCTGATATATGCTCACCTGTTTCTCATGGGGCCCAGTCATAAGAACCCATGTTGTGTAGGTTTACATCCGAAGACTCTCTATTTATGATACAGACACTTTATAAATGGAGCACTTCCTGTCTATTGTACTGCATCTTTATCTTGTATCCCACCTTAAGTAGTTTAATAAGTATATGTTATAATCGAATAGTGTTACTCTTTTCTTAATGTACATGATCGGGTCCCTTAATGACCCGTCGAATGATAGTATGATAGTGGTTATGAAAAAGTATTAGTGACTTAGGAAGGGAAAAGATATTCTTGAAGGTGAAATTTTTTATGTGATTTCTTCAGCTAAGGCTAAGAGAAGGGGGGAAGAAGGAGAGAAACTTTCTTTATGTGAAATAGTAGGGTGAAGATATATGGCAAAAATCTTTGTAAGAAGGATTAAGTTTGTTGGTACCAGTGGGGGAATCTAAGAAGTGGGTGTAGTAATGATAGACTTGAATGATGTGATTAATGAAAATGCAAACCAATGTGTTATCTAGTTGAGACTCCTTGATTTGAGACCAGAGGGTGTTTGATGATAGTGATAAGGTGGAGTAATCTTCTAAAAGAGATATAGAACATGGGTTCTCATAGCTTAAGTTATCACCTTTTAATGTCGGGTTAGGCTTCAAATGGGATGTAATATATAGTAGGACTCAAACTCTTATGGTTAGATGTGTCAAAGGAAACGTGTAAGATGGAAAGGATGAACTATGTTATTTAATGTTGGGGCGTAGACAAGTACTGTCTCTAAGTTTAAGTCTATTTGTTGTACTTTGTAAGGTAGAGAATGCTTCTAATCCTATGTTCCATAAAAAACTTATTTCATGATTAGTATCAATGTAAATCAGTCCTATGATCACCAAATAAACTCATACCCTAAGTTGTGATGATTATGATCCCTATAACTCATGTGCGGGGGTCATCTCTATGTCAATTTTTGTTCTCTTACGCTTTGTGCATACATGTTTCACTAGGGTTCATCATGAAGCTTGTTTGATCTCTTTGCATATTGTGTTGAGAAAAAATAAGTTCTATGCGAGATTATGTTCTTTATTCTACACTTTAGAGCTTCAACAAGTCCCAAGCCATCATTCGTGGACAAATGATCCCAAAGGGGGATACAGTAACACCCCGTAGCATTCCCGTCTTGATACCAAACTTAATAGCATGCATGGGTAACATACAACCTAAAAAATTCTCAAAGTGTTAAAAAAAGGACTTAGTCATAGTTTGAGCCCTTAACTTCAACAATTTTTAAATTGACCTTCCCGATCCCGAGACGTAGATTTTTTAATTGATTCGAGTTCAGGGGTTAAAAGGGGATGTCTCGGGGGAGTTTTGGATTTTTCAGACAAGGTTTGAGCCATGTTTCGATTCCCAAAAAAGTTTGTCACCGCGATTGCGGCGCATCGCGGTGCCTATAGTGGTGGCACACATGGCGCATAACGGTGAGGCCCTAATTCGGGTTTCTGTTGTAAAGTTTAACTCCGAGGGGTAGTGTTGTCTTTTCCCTACAGTCCATAATCATGATAACTGAAGATTTAAGCCTCATTAGTACATTATATGCCCAAAACTAATCAAATTTTCTCCCAAAACAAACCCTAACTCCTCTCCAAAGATATAGGATCCATCCTTTAAGTTCAAGATTTCCAAGAAACAAATCAACATTTGGGTTCTATTTTTCTAACTAAGTAATCTAAGGTATGTGGGACTATCCTTAAACTCCATGGGCGTGGATTTTATCATTTTTATCAAAGTATAATGATTTATAATCATGTTGCATCTAAAGGGATTTGAATATTATTTTGAAAAGCATGTCATAAAGATCGTTTCGATGAAAGTGTGTGCATTGTGTTGAACTCTTTTTGTGGAAATTGAATTATAAACCCTTATGTATATACATGTATAGTTTGGAATGTTTAATTGAGAGCATGAACAGTGAATTTCCTCTCTTGTTACGAATTATGATTTCTATTTGCATTGCAAATGATTTCTAATGCATGAACTAAAGTTTGGAAGAAAGTTCCTTAACATCATGGTGTTTGACATGATTTATGATATGATGAGAGGAAGTTTTTTACTATAATTATACTCTTTGTATCAAAAAGAAGAATTGCATGTGAATGAATAATTGACATGGCCGCCGCATGTTTAAGTATTATGAAAAGAGAGTAATTGCATAAAATTTCGTGCGATTTTAAAATGATGACTCTCTTGTGATGTTATAAATCTTTGGTTGTCATTTGCATATTTTGAATAAGATGGGTAGTGAAATGGATATGATATGAATGGCTTGCAAGTCTGGGCATGACGATACCCGGTGATGATATGCCCATAAGATTTTAAGCATCAAATGATTTTATATATGAAGAGTGATTCTTTAACTCACCGCCGGGTATCGGGTATCGTCATACCCAAAGATGGCACGAGTTCAGATAACTCACTGCCAAAAACTGAGTTTTTCCAATTCGGGTGATATGATTGGCAAAGGCCAATGCGTACTTATCCTTGAGACACTGGTATGTTAGACTAGTATGTAGGACCCCTATCCTTGCAGAAAAGATGGATGTGGTGGCTTGGATGACGAGTTAATGGTGGACCAATATAGCTCGTGGGTACTAGACTTGTAGGGTATACCATCTAGCTCAGACGGAAGAAAAAGAGTGAATCAGGATTTCAAAGAAATGTTTCAAAGTCTTTTAAGTATTACCATGTATTTTTTTATTTGTATTCTGTTTACTGATATTATGAAATGCTCTTACCTATTGTGTGTAAAAACATACTATTTTGGATTATATCACATACCAGTACAATTGTATTGACCCCCTATATTTCAGGATTTGAGGCACAGTCACGGGGTCCCGCTAAGCAATAGAGTTGTTTGGTCAAATGCTGCAGTTGGTGAGCCTCCCTTAGTTCAGAAGGCCTAGTAATGAGTCATTGTTTTTTATTTTGATTCATGGTCCGACTGGTGCCTTGTCCCAGTTTTTATACGTATGTTGATTCTTGTATTGTTAGGGATTCGCATACTGGTGTAACATGTTTTGAATGTAAAGAACTCCCTTTTGAATTGTTCAGTTAAACTAAGAGATTGACCATGTTTCTGTCTTATTACATTTTCAGTATTTTTTATAGTATATGAATGGTGTGCATGATTGCCAAATGGAAATAGGCGCTCGGGCCTTCATGGTTCGGGATGCTCATCGTGGATAGGTCCTCAGCTCGGGTCGTAACACCACTATACTCCATTTGCCTAATTTTTTGAAAAGTGACAATATCACATACCTCAAATTGTTCACATGCCTCCTCACAATAAAGAAAATCCCACACACATCAATTTATCAATAATACAACAAGGTATTTAAATGCAAGACTCTCTCTCACACAAGGACTCTGATGCTAACAAGTACCATGGCATAGCCTTACTCCTATATTCAATCATCGCTACAATGAATACACTTGGTTGGAGATCTCGAAGAAATTTTTAAGCTTGTAACGTAGATTTGTTGTAGGGTAGGATATCATTTAGGAACAAAGTTGATATACCCTCCTTCAGCATCTAAATTACAGTTTTCATCCAACTTTTGACCATGGGTCACTTCTATTATTTTCACTCTTTACACATATGCCTACCTTTACTACCTTGATTTACCCATCTTTTGGTAAGCATTTTTTTCACCTATTTTCCTTGTATATTTCATGTTTTTATTTCCTTTCTTGGGTTCCTTCTTTTTCCTATTCATTTGTTCTCAAAAATTAGCTCTTAGGCACTAACTTACAATCTCGTGGCCCAAAGTTACCTCTTTCAATTTTCACCACCCCCTAACTTAGGCTTTTAGCCTCTAGTAGTATGTTAAAGTTCAAGGAGGGTAGGGTTCAAAAGAGGGATAAAAATCAAATGGCTTACGGCTTGCAAAGTGTTTGCCAAAGAAAGTCCGAAAGGCTCAAAGTGGGTGACTAGAGATAACATATATGCACGGGTAGGCTTTTTAGGTTAGAGTGGACTTCCAAGTTCACAAGGATGGCCAAGAATCATCTCACCAACCAAATATAATCAAAATTATCCTTAAGAGACTAATGGGGCAAGTTCTAGATGATACAAGGATACATGAGATTCAAACAAATCAACTAACCACACATGGTATGCAAATTCGCCAAGGAGGCTCAATTGCCCCTCCCGCTAGAGACAAAAGTTGAGTATCTACCAATTTTCACAAGTCAAAAATTTGGAGTCACAAATAGAGAAAAAGAATTATTATAAGGTCTCTCACATCCATGCCCTTGATTTTTAGAAAATTTAGGATGGAGGAGGGGTGTTTTATTTGCACCATGCACAATTTGCTAATTACGGCACCAACCCAAGCCTTCATTTCATATTTTGGCTTTCATACGGGCAAATCATATGGCTACTTAGACTTTGTCATCGGTACAAGTGAGATCCCAAATCAAAAATACCACAGCTACTTAGACTTACCTTGCATTTATAGCCCTGATGCTACGGGTACTCGGACTTTCTCTGCATTCATGGCTCAAAACCCAATCACGAAGAGTTTCCCTTCAGAATGTCGTCAATCAATCTATCATAGGGAAAGGCTCACCCAACATCATTATTAAAAGATTTAGAAATCTAAAAATAAACACAATCAATTCACAAAATTTTCATTCTTTGTGTGAATTAAATTCAAGTATTGCAAACTAATAAGTACGCATAGGGGCAGGGTGATAACCCAAACTACAAAGACTTTTAGTGACCTCACTACATAACACAAAATCATAAGAAAGGTTAAAAGGATCCCTGAAACTATATTGATAACCATGTTGAAACTGGACACAGAGGTACGATCATGGAATGATTGGTGTCATCATGATACCGCAATCGCGAATCTTAAGCCGCGATCGCAGTACCTGAGGCATTCTACTCCCCTGTTTTGCCCTATTTTCCTGCACTAAGCTTGGTTTTTCCCTATGTTTGGCCTCCAATGTGCCTAAAGTATCTGCAAAGCATTAAAATTTTATGACTCATTCAAAAATAAATAATGTAGACATGAAAATGATAGGTTTCCTCCCATCAAGCGCTTAATTTAATGTCATGGCACGACACTTCTTTAACCATTATTTATGTCTCCACTTAGAGAATTTGAATTTCCTGCCCAATTTTTGATCATTACATCATTAAAGTGTGTTAGGCAAATGCAAGGGCATGAAGAAACATGTTATATCATGCCACTTCGAGGACTTAAACCTTTTACCCAATTTTTCATCAAATTTTCGAGTAGGCTCATTGGGCATTGGTGAGAACATCAAGAATCCACTTGCTACACCTTGAATTTTACATTTATTGACCTTCAAGTGGTGGGCATCATTTTGTCCTCTTGGGAGGCAAACTCAAAAATATACAAATCTTGTACCTCATCTCCACCGTTCATGATTTGCTTGGGTGGTTTAATTTTCATCACGTCCATCAAACACAATGTTTAAAAGTGGTTTGAATAGGGTCTTCTTCCTAATTCCGGAGTCGTATTCCTCTTGACATTCTCATCCTAAAATGGACTAGATCCTTCGTAAAGGATCTGTTTGGCTCCTTCTTTCGATTATAGTACCATTTCCTTACTTTTGGCATCACTCCTACATTTGGTTCAGTTGGTTGGGAAATTATCGAGGATCCTGCAATATCAAGCTCACTATAATCCATATGGCTTGACATTTTTTATTCTTTAACCTTATTTTGAAAAGTGGGTATATTTACGATTTTTTAGATGCCAGACTCATTACCCATTTCTTTTATCCTTTTGATTTCCTTTTTACATACCCCCACGGCTCAATGCATGAGATGTATGTTATACCCTATTTTTTTCACCCGATCCAAGATAAGTTGAAGTATTACTTCAACACCATTGTGTCTGGCATATTGTTCTTCCTAGTTCTTATCATAAGACCTATCAAACTCATTAGAAGAACTAGCATTTGAGTTAGTATAACGAGGGGAAGGGGCATTTGGACAATCGCTCCAATGTCCATCTCGACCACCACATAATGAAAAATCATACTCCCAAAAGGATCGAGATAGTGCACACATCTCTTTCCGAGGAGCATATCTATAATCTTGCAGAAAGTGGGGTCTACCACAATATGGACAAGGAATATCAAGATAAGATTTCTAACCACAAAACTCATATTCATTCCAAGATTCCATAATAACAAATACACAAAAATAAAAATCTACCTAACACAAGGAACAAATAAAATAATAAACAAATATTTACAGGTTTAAACCAAAGCAAGTAAGCTAAAATTCCAAACTAACTCAATATGCCAAATTACCCCCGGCAATGGCATCATTTTTTATAATGCTCAACTTACGAATCAATTTAAGTGCAGGACAGTCATTGTCAATATAAACCCAACAAGATTCGGGGTTGAATCCACGAGGAACAATGTGAGTGGCGAATGGGTAAGTTCGAAATAAAGTACTTACAAAGTTCAAACCTAGGATACAAATATTTGGGGATTTTTGAATATTTTCAAGGATATAATTATTTTTGGGCTTATAAAATACTAACTCAAGACTAAGAAAAATTAGAGAGTAAACAATTAAAAATGAATCTTGGGATTACACTTACCTAGGGTCAAGTTATGCACGAGAATATGATTCGGTGCAAATTCTAATCGTTAATGATGTGGTAGGCTAGGTTGAAAGTCCTTGAGGCTAGTTTGTAAACAAAATTTTAAAGATGTCACCCATTGAACCTTTCGAGTACCTAACGAGTGTGACAATTAAAGTCACCCAACACCTCAATTAGGCACTCCTATTTCTAGAAAGATGCCCAAAACATAGCCTACTCTCTATTCACCCTTAATTCTAAGATAGCAAAAAGATAGTAAACTACACCCATTATTGTCCACTATTGCTTTGTCCCCCATAGCCCTCTTTCAAAGATGTCATGGTTTCCAAGAGATCACTCGCATCCCTCTTTCAAGGATGATAAGAGCTTTCAAGAGTTTGGGGTTTTCACCCACAAATCCAATTTGGGTGTTTGCGGTTTTCACCCATAAATTCCAACTAATTAAACCAAGAAATACTAAAACCCATAATCAACAAACTAGAATCTACACAAATACATCACAACCCACACAAAATTGCACCCTATTCTAACATAATCCCAAGAGGAAGGACTAGCAACTCATAAAGATAATAAACAAAAATATACCAAAATCTTTATCAATTTGATTCATCAAAAATAAAGAAAATGCAAAATACACTAAATTCCAATGAATCCTCAATGGTATTTTTCAATTCTTCACTTAGGAGTCACTCTAATATCTTCATATCTTAAGATTAGTACAAATTTTTCTCCAAGCACCAAAGGACACGAAAACCCTAAACTAAGGATAGGATAAAAATCTCCAGAATATCCAAAAATCAGAAAGGGTTTAAGACTTTAAGGAATTTGGGGCCGGCTGGGAAAATTTACAAAATTTCCATTGGGCATAATCTCGCATTACCGCAATTGCTGAAGCTTGACCACAATCGTAAATGCCTCAATTTGCGTTAAGAGCACCGCGATCATGGTTATTTGACCTATCTTGACTGGCCACAATCATAATCCTCAGACCGCGATCGTGTAACTGAGGTTGATTTCTGCTTCAAGTCTTCCAGCTACACTTCTTTTCTCTTTTTTGATCCTAATTAGCTCAAATCTACCACTCTTCTTCTCATTACCTGTATGCCTACAAGATGTGGAAAATAGTGCATTAAACCATAAATTTGTCTCATTCATACGTTTAAATCATAGTAGTATGCAAAAATGTTGAGGGAAAATAAGTGACAAATTCACCACTCATCACCAGCCATGTAATTCCTATGCTTACTAGTTTTTAGCAGAGTGTGACTGCTATCGCATCGGCCTTACCAGGGTGATATAAGATTGATATATGATAGTCTTTGATCAACTTCATCCACCTTCTTTACCTTAGATTCAAGTCTCTCTGGGTGAACACATGTTGCAAGTTATAGAGGTCTGTGAATACTTCACATTTTACCCGATAGAGGTAATGTCTCCAGATCTTCAAAGCAAACACTATGTCTTCCAATTCTAAATCATATATGGGGTAGTTTTTCTCAAAAATCTATAGTTGTCTCAAAGGATAAGCAATAATGTTCTGATCCTGCATCAAAATAACACCCAAACCCAATCATGAGGCATCCCAATAGTGAGGTATCATCATATATAATGAAATCCTTACCCTCAATAAGCAACATGATAATTAGGGCTGAGGTCAATAAAATTTTAAGATTTAGAACCTCTCTTCATACTTATCATCCTACATATGTAAGATATCCTTATGAGTAAGGTGGGTCATATGTGAAGCAATGACAGTAAAATGATTAACAAACCAATGATAATGGCTGGCCAACCCCTTAAAACATTGAATTTCTATCATATTTTTTGGCCTACCCCTATTCTTAACAACTTCTATCTTTAATGGCTCAACCAAAACCTTATTCTTAGAAAACATGGGCCCCAAAGATAGCCAAAACTTACACTTTGAATGTTTATCATATAGTTACATCTCCTTACGCAACCCCCAGCATCGTACACAAGTGAGCTTTATGCTTTTATTCACTATTAGAGTAAACTAATATGTCATCAATGAATATAATCACAAATGAATCCAAGAATTACATGAAAACCCCATTCATTAAACCCATAAAAGTAGATGGGACATTAGTAAAGCCAAATGACATTACAAAAAACTCATACTACCTATAATGGGTTAGTAGAGTAGTTTTGGGATATCTCCTCCCCAATCCTGAGTTGGTGGTAGCCCGATCTTAAATCAATCTTAGAGAATACTATATCTCTATGCAACTGGTCAAATAGGTCATTTATTTTAGGCAAGGAATATTTGTTATAAATAGTCAACTTATATAACTGGTAGTAGTCAAAGAACATCCTTATGCTACCATCTTTCTTTTCCACAAATAACACAGTAACACTGTAACACCTCGGGTTTTTGTTTCTCAAAAATTTTTTGAGTTATGAACTTCTTGTACTGTTAATGGCTCACCTGATGAGTCGTAATGTGTCTTGACAGGTTAGGTGAACCTAGTTGTAAGGTGTACAGCAAATGGGATTGTGTTATAAATAATTTAATCAGGATTTAATGAGGGTTGTATAGTTGAGTCATGAAAGTGGAGGTCCGAGTGACCAATACTGCAAACCATATTTACCAACGCGGGGTTCAATGTGACCAGGGAGGTTCGATTCCTTCTTATTATTATTTCATGATTAGGGAGGTTCGAATCCCTCCTAAATCATCCCATGAGCGGTTGCTTAAGCCATCTTATCATATAATTTAGAGGCTCAAGTCCCCCATGCATATATATATGAGAGATTATTCTCTGGTTTATGCGGCTACACGCATTGGGGATCTACTAGGGGGTGAGAGATAGGGCCCATATAGCTCGTGGCTACATGTTATGATGGTTGAGCTACATAATCTAGACTAAGTCTTTAAAGCGTATGTTAAGTCTTGTTCCCTATCTCGACATGTAATATATATATATATATATATGTGTGTGTGTATGTGTGTGTGTGTCTCTCTGCATTTAGTTATGTGCATTTATTTTGAATAATTTTGATCTATTAACTATGTCATTACGTTAACCTTATCCTAGAGTTTCATGCTAGTGCTCCAACTACTAAACATCTTCAAATGTTGTATCCCTGCATAATATAGGAACTGTCCATACTTCTACTCCTCCTGCTTAGTGACTAAGATTTGGGATCATCTCGTGAGTTGATATTGAAATGGTGAGGTTCCATACTTCGAAAGTCTACATTTCATGTTTTGGTCTCTTATGTCTTAGACTGTTTAGGCTTATTTTTGACTATAGTCAGGAGCATATCCTGACTCTCTATTGATACTCAGTTTTGGTTCTTTGTTTAGAAGGCTTTGTTTTGACTTCTGTGGTTATTGGGTGGTGATGGTAGGTTGTTTGATCGATTGTTGACTGTTGATTATTGACTTGTTTTGAACTTTCTTAAGTCTATTATACACTATCTTGTTATATATTTAAAATTCTTCGACCTTGGAGGGTGTTGGGTTTGGTTTAGTTGGGTGAAGAGGGTGATCTCTGTTCCATGTAGGACTTGAGATACCCATCACGGCCAGGCACTAGTTTGGGTCATGAAAGAGATGTTATTAGAGACTAGGTTTGGTGTCATTAGGTGTCCAACAAAGTCGTGTCAAGTAAAGTCTCATTTATGGGTTTGTAGCGAGCCACACTTATAAGGTAAAGGCTACGAGGCATTTAGGAATAATTTCCTTTCTTGTTGTTCTATTTCAAGCTATAGAGTCTAAGGTCTTAAATCTTCTCTAATTCCCATGTGTTCGATTTTTAGATCATGACTCCCAGAAGATTTGATGTTGCAGGAACTCTTCTATCCTATATGAGGACAATATGGATTGAGCTCATCCAACTTCAGTAGTTCAGACCAGTCTAGGCTCGCTGCTTCTGATTTCCCTAAGAGAGCTCCACCGGTTCCCCCTATTCCTCCTCAGGCACCTCAAGCTGATGTGTCTAATACTGAGTTTCGCTAGTTGATTTATTAACTTATCCAGCTGGTGGGCTCTCAAATTGAGTGTGTTGCTCCTATTGCTCCATCATCTGAGGCCACTAGAGATAGTCAATTTATGAGGTTGAGTCCTCATGTTTTCACTGGCTCTAAAGTTGAGGAATATCCTCAAAACTTTATTGATGATATAGAAAAGATCTTTCCTATGATTCATGCTACTGATGTGGAGGGTGTAGAGTTCGTTGCGTATCAATTAAAGGATGTAGCATACCAATGGTATGAAGAGTGGGAACAGACTAGGGGTGATAATACTAAGTTTTCCTAGTGGGATAATTTCTCTAGTACTTTCCTTGATTGGTTCTTTTCTCAGGAGTTAAGGAAGGCAAAGGCTGAGACATTTATGAATTAAAAACATGGTAGAATATTAGTAAAGAAGTATGCCTTGAAGTTTCATCATTTATCGAATTATGCTCCTGAATTAATGTCGAGCATAAGGGATAGAATGAGAAATTTTACCTTGGATTTATCTCATGAGTTGATCTTGGAGAGCAAGGCTGACTTGTTGAACAAGCATATGGACATCTCTAGATATGTGGTGTATATGCAATAAGTATAAGAAGAAATAAAGAAGTGGAGATAAGTGAGAGGAAAATAAGAAACTTTGCTATTCAGATAAGGGTGGAGGTCAATAGTAAAGTGGTAGAGATGGTGGAGAGTCATCTAAGAAAAGTGAGGCAATTCCAATTCGTACTCTATGGGTAATGCTCCTTATTCGAAGTAGTTAGGCGATCATCGTTCTCAATAAAATAATGGGTTTAGGGCACTAAAAACCCAGTCGCAGGCTAGTGGGGCTCAGTCAACTCCTTCATATCCTCCTTGTAGATTTTATGGTCAGGTGCATCGTGATTTTTTCTAGGAAAGAAGGAATAAGTGCTTTAAATGTTTGTCAGATTGGTCATCTGTAGTAGGATTGTTCTTCTAAGGTTGCTTCTAAGGCAAATAAGATTTCTGTTACTACTTTATCAGCTCCTACACTAAAAGATCCTACTTCTGCTTTTGGCTTCGACACTGGTCGAAACCATCTGTACGCTCTTGCCACAAGCAAGGATTCAAAAGCATCCCCCAATGTTGTTACTGGTACTCTCAAACTCTTTTCTCATGATTTATATTGTCTACTTGATATAGGTTCTACTCTCTTGTATGTGACCCCTTATGTGGCTATCCATTTTGGTTTTGATCCTGAGTGTATTTCGGATCTTATTTCTGTGTCCACTTTGGTGGGTGACTCCATTGTTGCTGGGAGAGCTTATAGGGGTTGTGTGATATCGGTTCATGGTAGGGAGAACTTGGTGGATATAATAGAGTTGGTCATGTTAGACTTTGATGTGATTTTGTAGATGGATTGGTCGGATTCATGCTATGCGTCTCTTAATTATCGGACTCAAAGGGTCAATTTAAATTTATCTAATGAGCTGATAATCGAATGGGAGAGTAGTTCCCTGGTGGATAAGTAAAGGTTTATTTCATATCATAGAGCCCAGAAATTAGTTTCCAAAGGGTGTCTTTATCACTTAGTGCATGTTAAGGATTCCAGATCCGAAGGTCCTTCCTTATAGATTGTTCCTGTGTCTGTGAATTTTCTGAGGTGTTCCCTAATGATATTCCTCCCAATATGGAAATCAATTTTGGGATTGATCTTCTTCAAAACACTCATCTTATTTCTATCCCTTCTTACAGAATAGCTCCAGCTGATTGGAAGGAACTCAAGAAGCAGTTAAAAGATCTTCTTAAAAGGGTTTTATCCATCCTAGTGTCTTTGTAGGGTGCTCATATTCTTTTCGTACATACCAAGAATGGTTCCCTTCTGATATGTATTGATTACCGCCAATTGAATAAATTAACCGTGAAGAATAAGTATCCACTTCCAAGGATTAATGATCTCTTTGATCAGTTTCTGGGTGCTTAGTTCTTTTCCAAGATTGATCTTCGATCTGGGTACCATCAGTTGAAGAATAGGGAGGTGGATATCCCTAATAATGATTTTTAAATATGGTATGGTCACTTTGAGCTTTTGTTGATGTCCTTTGGTTTGACCAATGACTCAGCTGCGTTTATGGATCTTATGAATCGGGTTTTTTGTCAGTGCTTGGATTTGTTTGTGATTATCTTTATTGATGATATCATGGTATATTTCAAGAGTGAGGCAGATCTTTTCGATCACCTCTGCCTTATGTTGCAGACCTTAAAGGATCAGTGTTTGTATGTTTTCTTAAGTGTGCGTTCTGATTGAATATTGTGACTTATTTGGGTCATGTTGTTTCTAGTGAAAGGATCATGGTGGATCCACAGAAGGTTGCAGTGGTTGAGAAGTGGCCTACACCCATGACTTCATCTGATATTCAGAGCTTCTTGGATTTAGCCAGTTATTATAGGAGGTTTGTGGAAATTTTCTCTTTTATAACTGCCCCTTGACAAAGTTGACTCAGAAAAAGGTAAAATTCTTATGATCTGATACTTATGAGTGTAGTTTTAAAAGGCTAAAGGATAAGTTGACTTCGGCTCTGATCTTGACTCTGCCTGAAGGCACTGATGGTGTTGTTGTCTATTGTGATGCATCCAGGGTGGGATTGGGATGTGTTTTGATACACCATGGCAAGGTGGTTGCTTATGCCTCTAGAAAGTTTAAAGTTCATGAGAAGAATTATCCAACTCATGATTTGGAATTATTGGTTGTGGTGTTTGCATAGAATTATCTGACTCATGATTTGGAATTATTGGTTGTTGTGTTTGCATTAAAGATCTGGCGGCATTATTTGTATGGGGTTCATGTTGATATTTATTTTGATCATAAGATCCTACAGTACGTGTTCACCTAGAAAGAATTGAATCTCAGGCAAAGAAGGTGGCTCGAATTGCTAAAGGACTATGACATGAGTCTCTACTATCATCCAGGTAAAGCTAACGTGGTTATTGATGCTCTTAGCAGGTTGTCCATGGGAAGCTTGTCTCATGGATGCGAAGAAGAGGGATATGGTGAAGTATATTCAGCATTTGGATAATCTCAGAGTTCATCTATAATGCCCCAAAAATGGGTTCCGAGATGTCACGCATTGCTCAAGAGTATGAGTAGTCTCAAGCAAACCTTGTAAGCCTTCTACTAAATCTGAAACTCATAATAGAGAAATATAAACATATAAATAATGCTGGAATACTGAATTTTGTCTGAGACTAATCTGGAATTAATTGAACATAATATCTGAGAATACTTAACTTGAAAGCCTGGACAATCAATCATTGGAAATCTGAGTTATAACTAGTAGTCTGACAAGCCTCTACTACTAACAACTAGAGAGTTGGGACAGACCCCCAGCTGCCTCAAACTGACTGAAATAACTGAACAGGCTACTTTAATAACTGAAAGTCTAAAAAACTAGGTCCCCGAACTATGAGAACTCACCAACTGTCGGGATGTAGATAGAGCTGCTCGAAATCACTCACGCTAGTGAAACTGAGCACCTGAACCTACATTATTAAATAATGCAGCACATAGACATATATTTGGATCAGTACTTTTGGAATGTACTAAGCATGTGGGAGTAAATGCATAAGTAAATTACTATTTCAATGTTCATAAAAATTCATGAAATAATGCATTCTAAGAGTAACAACTCACATTGGATTGAATAACGAAAAGCTGAAATCATAAATCATAAATCATAAGGCATACTGTATAAATCTTGTGAGCTATCACATTTAGTTCTAAAGTTTTACCCATATTCTATCTTCAAATCATGCAGGATAAGTGCGGAAAGAACTCACTTTTATATCTGTAAACTAAAAATTGAAATCTCATGACTAATATCTGATGTAAAATAATATCTGGACAAAACTGTGAGCCTTCACACTTAAATTCTAAAGCTTTTCTATAATTATTTTCTATTAGGGAATTCTTTAAAAGTTGTTCTCTGCAAGGGAGGTTTTTCTAACCGACATTAACCATGTGAGCTATCATGGAGTACAACGTCTAGTTCCCCAAAGTGAAAAACCTCACGTTGGGGAGAGGTGTCATACTCTTGCCAATGAGTTTATAAGTGATCACAATCTGTATCTGTCATCCATATAAATAGGAATAATCTGAATCAATGATAAATATATATGCATTACTTGATCCACTCATGAAATCATCAAACTCACTTGTATAATAATCTTATAGGACGGGAGCGCCCCATGGAGAAACACTGGGCCTTATGAAACCTTTATCTAAGAGATCCTTGAGTTGCTCCTTTAACTCTTTAAGCTCGGCTGGAGCTATATGATATAAAGGGATGGATATGAGCTGAGTATTAGGAAAAAAATCAATACCAAATTTTATTTCTCTGTCTAGAGGAACCCTTGGTAAATCTTTAGGAAAAACTTCTGGAAACTCATTTACTACCCGGACTGACTACACTGTTGGAGCCTCAGACTTAATGTCTTTGACTCGAACTAGATGATAAATGCACCCTTTTGATATCAATTTTCTAGCCTTAAGATAGGATATAAAATGACTCTTGTGAGATACTGAACGACCTTCTCACTCAAAGACTGGATCATCAGGGAATTGAAACTTCACCACTCGAATGTGACAATCTATAGATGCATAGCAGGAATGAAGTTAATTCATGCCCAGAATAAGGTCAAAGTAGACCATATCCAACTCTATTTAATCTGCTAAAATGATCTTATGAAGGACAGTGAGAGGACACTTTTTATAGATCTGTTTGGAAACAACTGACTCACCCACTGAGGTAGAAACTAAGAAGGGCTTCGAAAGTTTTTTAAGATCTACTCCAAAATTTACCACTACCAATAGAGTCATATAAGAGAGATTTGACCCTGGGTCTAGCAACACCATATACATCAAGATGAAAGACATGAAGCATAGCAGTAACATCTGGTGAACTCTCCTGCTCCTAGTGGGATGGTAAAGCATAGAACTAATTCTAGCACTGACTGCCACCAGTACTGGATAATGCGCCCCGGGGAGGGGAGGGGAGGGGCAGCCTAGAGGAACTGGTGCACTAGTAGCTTGAGTCTAGAGACGAACATCCATGTTTCCTTACTTAGCATATGGGAACTCTTTGATTTCGTGACCCAGCTTACCACATCCAAAACAACCTTTCTGTTCTAACAAATACTCACCAAGATGATTCTTACCACATCTAGAACATGCAGGATAACTAGGCCTTCCACTCACACTATTTTAAGATCTGGACATAGAAGTCCTACCCCACTACTCCTACTTGGTTCTGGGTGTAGGAGCACTGGTTGAAGATGGCGCCAACAAAGACAGGCGACTCTAAAACTGCAAACAGTTTCCCTTTGAAAATTTTGGTTGGCCATACTCAAATTTCCCAGTTCTACCTTCTTATTTCGTCTACCCCTCCCCCCAGCTTTTCTGCCTCAATCTGTAGAGCATGAGTTATTAATTTAGCAATATTCATATCCCCAATAAGCATGGCAGTACTACACTCCTTGATTACCAAACCAGTCACTTCGGTAACAAACTTACTTATACTGGATCTAGGGTCAGCTATCAAAGCAGGAGCATACTTAGATAACTAATTGAACTTAAGGCATTACTCTTTCACTGTCATTGAGCCCTGCCTCAGGTTCATGCACTCCTCAATCTTTGCTTCTCGTAACTCACGCAGAAAGAACCTTTCTAGAAACGCATCCTGAAATGCTTTCCAACTCATGGGAGCTGCATTTTCACCTCTACCTTTCTTCTATATAACCACCCAATCAAAAGCAACATCCTTCAGCCTGTAAGAAGCCAATTCTACACTCTCTACTACAGTAACATGCATAACTTTAGCGATCTTTTTCACTGCATCAAGGTACAACTGTGGGTCCTCACCTACCTATGACCCAAAGAATTTAAGCAAATTCATTCTCATAAAGTCATAAAGTCTGGCTGTAGTAAAATCACCCTCTTTCTGATGAGGAATTATAGCCTGATGATTGCCCTGAACATTGGTAGTTACAGCTTAGGCCAACACCTGAAAAGTGACCCAAAATTCAGTATGGGACACATTCTCATTTAGAGGGTCAGTAAGTTGGGGTGGCTGGTTATTAGTTTACGGGCATTAGCTCTATGAAGAGGTATATTTTGTAATGTAAGAGCACGAGTAAAAAGAAGATAGAGACAGTTGTAAGCACGATGGATCATGAAAAGAAAAAGATGAAATCTCATGACTAATATCTGATGTAAAATAATATTTGGATGAAACTATGAGTCTTCACACTTAAATTCTAAAGCTTTTCGGTAATTCTTTTCTGTTAGGCTTTTCTAATAGGAAATTCTTTTAAAAGTTATTCTACAAGGGAGGTTCTTCGAACCGACATAAATTATGTGAGCTATCATAGAGTACAAGGTCAAGTTCCCCTAAGGGAAAATCCTTACATTGGGGAGAGGTGTCATACTCTTGCCAAGGAGTATAACCTGAGCTATGTGATCATAATCTATATCTGTCATCCATATAAATAGGAATAATCTAAATACTACTCCCTTTAATCTGTATGCTCATGCTGTAGGAAATCCACTTTGAAATAGCACAAAGGTTTATAATGAAAACCAATTATGCTTTTATCTGTTTTAAACAGTAATCAAACAAATCTGTAATCAAAATTGCCATCAAAACTATAAAGTGGATTCCATATCTTAGCTGAGGATCTAATTGAAATATCAATATTCAAAATAGGTCTTAATAAACCCATGCTTTAACTCATGTCAAATCATCATAAGGTTCATGCTTGATAACCAAAATCTTGAAATTTCTTTAACAATTATAGTCGAGACAATGAAATTCAATTCTCAATATATGTAAAACTAATCCAAACATATGGATACGTAAAAATAGAGATGCAATTCCATATTCAAATGACTTGTAACATCATAAACATCAAATAATGGAGAATTAAGTATAAACCCTACACTCAAATCATGTATATTCATGTAAATTCAAGTTTAAAAACAAATTTTGGGCACAAAGATGAAAGGATTATCCTTGTTCATAACCCTACATACCTTAATTGATTAAATTGATGAAGACACTTGACTTTGAATTCCTATTTGTGTTCTTGAAGATTTTTTCTTGAAGATCTTAAACTAGGAACCTTGAATTTTGAATTATCTTTGAAAAAGAAGGTGAATTTTGGATTTTTTGAAGTTTAAAATTGAAGCTCTAGGATTTTCTTTGAGAGCATATTGACGAAAAAGGGGTATACTATGCTTAGAATAGGTTTAATCTTTTGTTTTTCATGACTTAGGGGGTCGAGAAAAGACTAAACTACCCTTGGGGATTTAATACTCGGAACTGGAATGTCGTTTAAGGCTTCACCGTGATGTGGTGAATAGGTCATTGTGATACACACCACGATGCGTGGAGTCGCGGTGACTCACCGGAAAAGGGACCATTTCTAATTTGAGCGTCACCGCAATGCAGTGAGTGGGTCATCACAATACCCCCCCCCCCTTCCCATGGTGGAATCGCAATGGCCCCCTAGAAATTGACAATTGCCTTTTTACACTCCACTGCGATACGGTGAACTTCTTAACGCCATACTCAACGCGATGCGATGTAATCATGGTGAGCTGCTGTAATTCCGACCCAACCACCATCCAATCCTAGTTAGAAAAATCCAAAACATACCCGAAATATGTTACTTACACCCCTAAATATAATTTAACTCAAAAATCATCGTCTCAAATCTCAGAAGGTCAACTTAAAAATCTCAAAGTTAAAAGGGAGTCAAAAGTGACTAATCCCCTTAACACTTAGCTTTATTTTTAGGTTATAAGTTCTATAAGCAAATGTTAGGGGTTGAGCTGAACTAGGAATGTACGGGGTATTACAATATCCCCCCTTTGGAAATATCTGGCCTCGAATGAAACTGATTAAGCTGAGGTTACTGAGGGACTGAGACAATAATATGGCATGCACAACTAAAAACATGACTAAACTGATTTGTAAATGCATGCATTATCAAGAGAGTGACTATATAAAGCTGAAACTTAGAATGAAAAAAAGATGATCTAAGGAATCTTATTACCTTGACCTAAATCTGAATTTATGGCAAAAAGATGAGGGTACTTTGTTCGTTTATCTGTTTTTGCTTCCTAGGTGGCTCCCTCAACGAACTGATTCCGCCGAAAAACTTTGACCAAGGAAACTTCTTTGTTCCTTAGACTACGAATTTGATGATCAAGAATCTCAACTGGAATTTCTTCATAAAAGAGGCTATCGTGAATATCTGTTCTTTCTAAGGGTACTACAACAACTGAATCACCAATACATTTCTTCAATAAGGATACATGGAACACAGGGTGAACGGATGACAAATCTGCAGGAAACTCAAGCTCGTATGCCACCTTTCCAACATAGCTCAATATCTTATAAGGGACAACATATCGGGGACTAAGCTTCCCTTTTTTTCCAAATCTGTTCACCCCCCCCCCCCCCATGGATGAAACTTTCAAATAAACTAAGTCATCAACTTCAAACTCAAGATCTCTTCTCCTTACATCTGCATAAGATTTCTGACCACTCTGAGCTATTTTTAACCTTTCTCAAATCAACTGGACTTTCTCTATGGCTTATAACACCACATTTGGCTCTATCAAAGTGGCCTCATCTACTTCAAACCAACCGATAGGTGACCTACATCTCCTCCCATAAAGATTCTCAATTGGGGCCATCTGGATGCTAGCATAGTAACTGTTATTGTAGGAGAACTCGATCAACGGTAAGTGCTCATCCCAAATACCCTTAAAGTCAAGAACACATGCCCTCAACATATCCTCTAGGGTCTGAATGGTACTTTCTCCTGACCATCTGTCTGAGGGTGAAAAGCTGAACTGAGATGAACTTGGGTACCAAGACCTTTTTGAAAGGCTTTCCAAAAGTAAGAGGAAAACTGAGTACCCCTATCTAAAATAATAGATAAAGGAACTCCGTCCAATCTGACCAACTCTCTCATATACAGCTTAGCATAATCTTCGGCTGAGTAGGATGTATGAATTGGGAGGAAATAAGCTTATTTGGTCAACCTAGGATTTGGTCAACTCTCTAATAAACTCTCTAGGATTATTATCTACTAATTTTGTACTTATTCACACCAATTAAAATCAGCATCATGAACTAGGGTTAAACCACCACCACCACCACCACCCCCAAAATTCCAATATCAATAAGTTTTCTAACAATTTCTATGGATTCTAAGAATTAATTCAAATTTAGATTGTAATAAACTTACCTTTACAGATGAAAATCTCATAAACTCTGCAGAAATTGCCTCTTGATAAGCCCATACTCATTTTTTTAAAAGTGGAAATGAAAATTATATTCTGAGTAATTAAAATTGGAAAAATACCGTGTGTTACCACTGCAGCAGTTCGTGGCTTAATAATGGACACTACTTCGATGGTGGCTTTTTTGCTGCAATGATTTTTGTTTTTTCCTGCAGCGGTCCTGAGGCAGAATCTATGGGCCTCTCTTTATTTATGCTTATTTTACAACACACTTTTTAAAATATAGAATTGCGAACCCCCTCCCCCCTTCCCCCATGGTAAATTCTTTAATCAGAGTTCTACAACTCTATTTTGGATGCTAGAGGTAGCTACGACTTTTTAAACTCGTTATATATTTAAAAATTAAGTTAAACATCACCACAAATACTAATATTAATCCTAGATTTTCCTCGAGTAGTACACCCTCAAAATTTGTACAACACTAAAATAGCCTTAAATTTTTTTTAAATAGCATCAGGTGAGACTAGGTAAAAATTTTACCTCCTAATTCAGCAAAACAATGATTTGGGTTGTCACACAGCCTTATATATATCCTTTTTGGCGGCAAAAATCGTTATAGGCCATTACTCTTCGATCCACATTTGGAAGGATTCCTCTTAGCTTGTGATGAAATTTTTATATTATAAGTCTACGCTCATCTAAGAGCTCTTTTATAGTAAGACCATCTGGTACAACATAGATGTAATACCCCAAAAAAAATCCAAATCAATATTAGCGTCATGTTTCAATCTCATGCATAGTACATCAATATTATTTTATAGTTTTATGTGTAAATTAGATGTATATTAAGGTTTCAAATAACTCTCAGCTATCAGACGAAGCAAAACATTCCTTACCGATTGAATTCTTGGGAAGAATATTGCCATAGTCAAATTCAAATGAGCATATCTCTTGTTGTACTATGAATTTTTGAGCTCATGACCAACCAACAGATAGATAATTTAATTAAATTTCCAACGATACCAATTGCATCCAAATTCGATATCGGAGCAAAAATTTATATCCATTTTACTCCAGCATGTCAACCTGGAAACTGAGTGACGAGATTTTTGACGACTTATCATATTTCTGATGACATTTATGATGACTTGTCATATTTGTAATGACATTTCTGATGACTTAACAGCCATTTCGTCAAGCTTAGACAGCAACCCATCAATTCCAGCTCCTAGGTGACACCTGGGCTGATGGGCTATTACAGATCTGACGGCTTATCAGCCTTGGTCGTCAGTTGATAATTTCAGCAACTAGGAAGCAGTTTCATAGGGGTATTTTGGAATTTTCCATCACCTTCCATGACATAAATCATCAAAATCACGTACATAACCATCATAAATCAGTTTTAAAAACCCTTAATCCTCTGCACTCTCAAGAACAAGAAAATTAGGGTTTCCTCTCAAGATCATCACCCAAGAACAAGATTCAAGCTCTCCTTCAATAAAACTAAGAAATTATCATTCCCAATTCAAGAACCTTCAAGAAAATACATTCTCTTTCAAGATTCAAGCCATTGAGGTATGCAAGTGTTGATTCTTGGGTCCTTCCACCCAAGAAGTTCAAGATCCCTCTTTCTAAATTCAAGATTTTAAATTTATGTGTTTTCCATGGTTTAGGTGAATTGAGTTTGAAGGTTATATTATTGTTGAGTTTTAATTCATGATATGATTATAAAGTTGCAAACTTTGACCCTATTATGTAATAATTATATGATGTTCAAGATAAATCCCTTCAAGTTGTATGTTGATTGATTATCCATGAGAATTAGGTGTGGAAATTGTTATATGACCAAACCATGCTCCAGATGTGTTTGATAAAATGCTTGTGTGAAGGAAATTGGATCATTATAGCATATTTCCTAGAAACCCCCAAATTTAGTATAAGCCATGCACGCCAAGTGTTTGTTGAGAGACCATAGTGAATAAATTATAGTATGTTTGTGTACATTCTTATCCTTGTGCATCCCTTGTTGAACGAATTGTTATATGTTAGTATGAAGTCCTCAATTATGTATACTTGAATACATGCTATGATGTTGATGTTCGTCGTGAATTCAAGAAGTCATGTTTTGTCAGTTTTCTTCTATCGAGTCCTGGGGGCACTTGTACCCAAAAATTATAGTTGTGCCTAGAGCCGAGTCAGTCTCAAGATAATTCCAGTCGTGCTATAATCACTAGAACTCAGTTAGTTACAGAATTTGGAACTTAGTATCATTCTGTCAGATATTAGATTCAGTACTATTCCGTCAGATAATGAAACCAAGTGAACCCAGTCAGATCAGTCAAGAAATATGAATAATAATAGATTCAGCTTAGTTTTAGTTCAGTTAAGAATCAGTGCAGAGTCTTTCAATTGGGAGTAGGAACTAGCACCGAGCGAGTATGGGGATGACGGCTTCCCCTTTAGAGAGACAGAGTCGTTAGCAGCAATCCCTGTACTCCAGAACTACGTAGCCAGCGCAGGACTAGGAATCACCTGTCAGATTAAGGCTTGACTTGACTATTATATTGCCTTAGGCTTGACTTTTTGTTCAAGGTCACCCATCAGAGAGGCTTGACCATAGCAGAGGTCTCTACCCGTAACACGGTATTAACGCCCTTCTAGCTGGGGTTATATGTTGGACCTCACTAGTTCAGATTCGGGGCATGTCGGTTAAGTAAGAACTCCCACAGTTACAGTTTCAGTATCAGTCTTCATAGTAGGACTCAGAAATCAGGACTATCAGATACAGTCATCAATCTCAGTGAGGAACTCAAATAGTTCTATAGATTCATAGACCACCCGCTAGCTAGGCTTGGTCTCACATAAAGTTATTCAGTATTAGTACCTACAGAGGTCACCCGTCAGATAGGCTTGATCTCAGTCTTAGATTCAGTTGAGTATTCTTAATATCAGTTCCAGAGATCACCCGTTTGGCCTGATCTCAAGCCTAGTCAATCTTAATCATTATTAGAAGATTTAGAGATCATCCTACTAGATACGTTTGATCGCAGATTCAGCTAGTTAATATCAGTTATCGATAGACTCAGTCATCCAGTTTATCAGTATTAATAAGTATAGGTATCAGTTTCAATAGCTTTAGATACGTATAATCCCAGTATGTTCAGAAACCTCAGATTGATAGTATATTTAGTATAAGTTATCAGATTCAGTCCCAGTATGCCCAGTCACATTATGCACAGTATGTTAAGTAGTTATAGATTCTCTATGTATGCTAATCCAGCTCTTGCATATCATTCAGTTAGCTATTGTTTATGCATAAGCCCTTGCATTTAGCCTTACCTTATTTGCATACTCAGTATATTCCCATACTGATGCATTTGTGCTATGGTGTTTTATTTTATGCCATAGCTTTAGAAGCACGAGCCGCAGAGCACTCTTAGCAGTCCAGACCCAGTCAGCAGCAGAAGACGTAGCAGTGAGTCCTCTTCATTCGAGTTCATTCGAGGATGATCCTTATTTTTTTACTATCTCATTAGATTCAGATTGTTTTCAGTAGACGGATTTAGTTGGGGACATATCCCATCAACTCCATAGTTCAGACAGTTAGAGGTTTTTCAGACAGATGTATTAGTATTCAATTTTCAGTTTTGAGTACTTTTAGACGTTTTGAACCTTATGACAAGTTTTCACCAGCTTTCCATAATTATATTTATATATTATGCAGTGTACAGGTACAGATATCAGTCATGGGTTAGTTTGTGGTCTTCGGGGTCATGGACACCGTGTAGCATCTCGATTTAAAAAATCAAGGCATTACAATAGATTCCTGCCTTTAGGATCTTATTCAAACCAGAATGCCTGCGTACACTTTGCATTTAGGAATTGTCCATTTCGTCCAAAATACTCATGCACCTATAGCAACCATGATCTGTCTTTATTGGTACATAAGTTTCAAAACTACTAACAAATAGCAACTTGTTCAATGCCTCAATATCCATAAAATTTAACCCCAACGATTTTAGAGAGACACAAAGTTCCTCATACAATCATGCCTTATTAGATTCTTTATGACTTCTTGTCTATGAATTTTTTTGTAGGTAATGATTATTAGATTAATTATTTTGACAGTATGTAAACTCATTCCTAAAGTATCTTAATAGAAAATAAGACACTCTTAATTGCTCCATTCTAGCATAGAATAGAAATTTATTAGTTCAGCTTGTGATTCTCCTAATCACTTCTCCACTAGTGGTTGACATTGAATCATAGAGATCCTCTTGGACATTGAGGCTCACCTCTTGTAAAGCAAAGGATTTCTATAATTTGTTGTTGTTTGGTATAATGGATACCCTCAAAGTACATAAAGCTTTTAATAATACTTGTAACAAGTCTAGGTGATTGTGAGAAATCCTTAATACACTAAACTATTTGATGAACAAAATCAAATTTCCCTTTACAAACAACGGTAAATTAACAGCATATTCAAAATGAACAATCCTAGTTCTGGCACACGTGAGGTGAAACATGAATGTAATTCTTTTGGTCATCTTCTTTAAACTCCTATTAAAGTACTTCATAACTAGTACAAATAAGTAAAGATACATTGGTTCTCTTTGCCTCAATCCTTTTTGTCTTTAAAAGGTGGAGATAGTATACCATTAATCAATAAAAAATATGAAACTGTTTTCATACCCGTCACAATCCAATGGATGAACTTACTTGATAAATGAAGTTCTATCAGTATTTTCTCAATGATATTTCATTCAATATTTTCATAGACTATTTCTTTATTCAACTTAAGCACATACCTAAGGAAGAGGTGGTTTCTATCATATCTTTTGATCAATTCATGTCCAGGCATAATATTATCTATGATATCTCTTCTTAGAACAAGTATTGTTTTGTCTAGAATTTACTAGATCAATTACAATTCCTTGCATTCTCTTTGGTTAGGATCTTAGAAATAATTTTGTATGTCATTGAACAACAAGAGATTAACCAAAATTTATTTATAGTGATCAAATTCATATTTTTTAAATTAATGTCATTGAAGTGTAATCAACTTATTAATACATGTACATATTTGCAAAGAATTCAGATATTACATGAATAATATCTTCACCAACTACTTGTCAGCCTTTCTTAAAAAATAATAAATTAAATCCATAATATTTTATTGCTTTTTGCTTAACTTGTTTCGCTTATGCAACTTTGATCTCCTCAATGGTAACCTTATTGATCAAGCTTAGCTGTTGTGACCTAATTATGATTAGCTTTATTTCATTATTCATTATATCCTTTTTTATCACTAACAAATTAGGTGTTGCAGTAACTTGTAGTTCATGATTGAGACTTACCACTTTAGTTTTAATAATTTTTTTAGTATGAATAATCTCTCTTATGGTAAGTCTTCTAGTTTGATTATCGACCAGTCTACTCTTCATACAAGCGAATAAGTATGATGATTTTTATATTTCAAATGTAGCCATTAAACTCTAGACTTCTACTTCATTATACTTCCCTTAAATATTCTATGTTCAAGCTGAGCTTTGACACCTTTCTTCAATCAAATAAATTTTCCCCTTCAGTATGGACTCTCATTTGTTATTAGTTGTAGCTGGTTGAGCACTAAGACCTTGCACTATTTCATGAGTCTGCTGAAACTAAAAAAGAAAAAGAAAAGTTTTTATGTGTCATTTATTTTTACACAACTGATTTATTTAAATTCATTATTATGTTAAAATTAGAAATATTAAACTTTCATCAATTATTTTAATATCAACTACTATTTATTAAAAAACTGTTTGTTTTAAATGAAAAAGTTTGTCTAATTTGAAAGCTCTTTTAATAGATAAAAAATTGATTAATATTTTGTGTAAGGATTATGTGAAAACATATTGCATTTATTTACATTACTTATTAGTTTCAAGAATTATTATATATTTATTACTTTATGTGACATACAAGTGCAAAGCACGTTCATTAAACTAGTCTATAATGAATTTAGTTGACACCTTTAGGTTGCTATCACACGAATTTGTGGTAGATTAAAAACAAATCAATTATTAAGTAAAATAAATTAAGTAGTTATGTAATTTCGGATTTGTCTTAAAGATAGTAGATGCTCTGTTTATAATATTAAGCTCATTTAGTAATTAATTAAACTCTCTCACTTTAGTTAATCTATGGTTAGATGAGCACAATTAAATATTACATTATCAAAAGCAAAATTAGGCAATAACACAAGGACAAAGATGTAACGACCCAATTCACCGTTACTAGAAAACACCTCGATATGAGTATGGGATACGAAAATTATCGAAACTATGATCGTAAAATAGAATGGGGCTACGCAAGTTAAATTTGAAATTCAAAAAGTATTGATTGGGCTGTGTAACAACCCAACTTAGGAAGGAGTCCCACATCGGCAAAACACAAAAGGGATGCTGGGTATATAAGTAAGAAAGTCTTACTCCCTAGTAACGCATTTTAAAGTCGTGCGGGCCCGGTCCTAAAGTGGACAGTATCACTAGTGGGTTGGAACGTGACAAGGGTATCTCGGGCCTATGTGGTTTGGGATCCCTTTCGCGGCCAGGGCCTCAGGTTGGGTCATGACAGAATGGTATCAAAGCTGCTCCTATGTCGTCCCTATTGATGTGGCCCAGAGTTCAAACTGAGTGTATGCAAATCCCGGTAAGGCGGGGCCAACCTTAGTCCTGAGTGTAGGCAAATCCCATTCGGTGGGGCAAACCTCAGCGAGGATGCTGAGTTCGAAAGGGCAAACCTCAGCAAGGATGCTGAGTCCATAAGGGGGGTTGTATGTAACATCCTAACTTAGGAAGAAGTCCCACATCGGTAAAACACAAGAGGAATGCTGGGTATATAAGTAAGAAAGTCTTACTCCCTAGTGATGAGTTTTAAATCCGTGCGGGCCTGGGCCCAAAGCGGATAATATCACTAGTGGGTTGGGACATGACAGGGGTATCTCGGGCCTGTGTGGTTTGGGATGCCTGTCGCGACCAGGGCCTCGGGTCAGGTCGTGACAGGCTGACATCAGCCCGCTATAACAAGACTCATTCTATTATAGCAACAAATCTCGCACTAATGACATGCCACGGATCAGAAACCCCCTTATGCAGAATTTAATTTTTTTTCTCTCCATAAGTTGAAACCATCGACGTGGGAGGGATACAAAAATATATAGGGTTGCCTCCCATGCCTTGGAGCTACGGAGAAAGAAAATGGGTGCGGACAGGGTGCGAACCCATGATTTGTTGAGAAATAATGAAATAGCATCCGTAATATTAAGGCAAGGTTGAAATTCACATTCGTTCATCCTTCCTATAGCTGGTTGATATCCAGGTGAGCTAAAGTTAATGGAGTAGTGTAGATCCATATTACAAAATATAAATGTAACATAGATAGACAGGAGATTTCATAATTAGGCTTCTAGGCATGGAGATTGGATGGCTAAAATCGATTAAAGTTAAGGTAACCTGCGGGGAGGTGGTTCACTACCGTAGACTCATAATTAGGGTAGTGGAAAGGGAAACTTATCGATCACTAGTGTAAACTCCTAAGGAAAATGAATATACTATAGGAAGTGTTGTGACTCAGATGCACACGCAAGTACACGTGATCGTTCAAGTAATATAGTGATTTAGACAATCAAATATCATTCCCACGAGGACTAAACAACTAGAAATTTAACCAATTTTTAGTTTCAGACAATGAGTATTAGGTGTTGTATAGTATCAAGATAATTTTGAATTTCAGAATAAAAATATAAATTAAAAAAATAAGAAATAAAATTTTATGACTAGAGCAAAGCAAGCAACGGTTGTAAACAGTATGAAAAGAATTCCAGGGTTGAGGCTTCTCGAACAATTATATAAATCTCTATTCTTATAGTAATCTAATTGGTTATCAGGCTGTTAGTTCACAAGGTTTAGGCAACGATTTTGATCTCCCAACCTAAAATCTTTTATCTATTAATATTGCAGCTACAACTCCGGTAGAGATACAACAATTCTTCTAGATTCATTAAGTAATCTTCTTGCAATTGAACCAAACAAGGCTTCTAGGTATATCCCTATCCTAGATGCTAATTCAAACCCCTTATTTTATAAAAGGGTAAGAACCTTGCTCCTTAATTTCCTCGTTCTAATCTATGATTCTCCTCCCGAATTCACATAGAAATATAAATTTATTCTAATGGCAGCCAAGCATTAAAGTGGTAAGCTCAAGAAATTAAGAACAACCCAAGTGATAATCCAAAAAGAAACTACTATAAAGAATATCAAAGAATAATCATGTTCTTGACCTTAACCCCAGAACAAGGGTATTTAGCCATTCATGTTTGAATTAAACATCAAAAACAAGTAATTAATCATACCCAAAATTAGTCTTGAAGTAAAGAATTCAAAAGAAATAAGAAGAACCCTAAAATAAGAATTCTATGCTTTTCCGTCGCTGATATGCTTGCCAAAAAGTATTTGGAATTGTGCTCACATGTTCCTTTTATACTTAGGAAAATTTCACCAGAACTGAAACCATGACACGAAGCGTCGCTAATCGCATTGATCCAACCAACACGTCGCATCAACATCGCATTGCCACACTGGAATTCAACTTTGAAATCAAACTAAGTCATATCCTTCACTACCTGACGTGACATGTTGACATCACATCATGTCACTGAAATTTGCTCCTCAAAATTTGGCTAAGTGTCAAAGTTTTAAGCATCGACCAATGCATCAGAATCGCATTGATGCACTAGAAATTACACACGTAGAATTCTCTAAGGCACAGAACTTATGCATCAATGCGATGCATCGCCATCGCGTCGATGCACTAAAAATTATTCTTCATATTTTTGCTAAGGCACACATCTTGCCAGTCGACGCAACGCGTTGAGATCGCATTGCGTCACTGAAATTTTTCACCAGTTTCTTTTTTTCTTTTTTTCTTTTCGTCAATCCTCAACTTCTTTCTTTTCTCTTTACTCTGTTGCATTTCCATATGTTTTTTACTTTGATCCACATGGTCATCCGCCTCTTCATGATGTGTACCTAATTTTCTTCCAAATCTATGAGAAATTAACCCTATATGTCTAATCACATCAGTTAGCCATGAAACACAATTTAATTTATAATTTAATATAAGTAGCACACTTTTTATTCACAAAATAAGTTCAAATATGAATAAATCGCGGTGTTTGGATATATAAATACATCCAAGATCAGGGAGTGTTGGTAAATTTTGATAGCATCAAGGGTGGTAACCCGATTTGTTGTTTTAGAAAAGGAAAATAATTTAAGTGGAATGTTTAGGGATTGGATGGCAGTGGAGTGAGGATTACATAGTTTAATTCGATTTTGTTATGTGGGTATGTTAACTATCTCACACCATTGCTTTTTTAGTATGTGTTATTTAAGTGTAGATGTCTTATAAATGAACCTTACATAAAGCACGTGGATAGTGGAAGTGTTGGTGATATCTTTGCTCTGTATGATTTTGTATATCTCATTATGGATTGTTGTGGAATGTCTCAATAATTGAACATTCTCATGGGATATTGATGGAATAAGGTTAGCAGATACTTGTGTCTGGATTAGGTTCATGGATGGAATTTATCCCCTACGGGTCATGACTAGATAGTGATTATAATATCCTTAGCATGTATGTATAAGGTACAAGTAAGTTTGACGATTTCATCAGTGGACCGAGCAATGCATATATATGTATCATTAAATTTGGTGTTTAACTTAATTTAACTTGGTTTGACTTGACTATTAATTCTTGTTGGTTATTTAACTTATTATATTATCTCCTGTAGTGAAATGGCATTTGTGTTTAGGATTTTCTCCATAAGTAGGATAATATGAAGACGATTGTAAGTTATTGTTAAGTCTCGGTTAGTGTCTTGGGGTCTTATTGACGATTTACTTGTCTTGGTGGGACATTCCCATGAATGCTAGGTAGACTTATTTAAGGAATTGATACAAGTTAGGTTCATCTTTGATGTGGTTGGTTCTTTATGATTCATGGTAGTCCATGGTGTAAGGCCAGAGGTAGTGGCTCAGGGCGGTGGAGTCGTAAGGGTAAGAACGGTACCTCAAAGTCCATAACCAAAGAGTTAGCAGAAGATAACTAGATCATTTTAGGGAATCATAAAGGTAAGGCTAAGTGGTTATCAGGTGTCCATAATTGGAAAACAAGTGATACTGGGTTAGGTAATGAGAATAATAAGATGCATGATTTTTTAAAAATTTTATTTTATGTTTGTACAATTCAATTTGAATCGATTAATGAGGCTTATCAGTATGTGTGATTTGTACTGATAATACTCTTGTTGCACCCTTTTTGGGGTATAGTCTTTTGCATGAATCAATGTTGGTTTCATGATTGTTTCAGATAGAGATTCCTCAGCAGCTCCTACTTATCTTACTCTTGGTGGAAGTTGTGTTCAATTTACTTTTGCTTTAGAAAATTTTATACCTGTTTAGACTAAATTCCTGGGTAGTTTATACTTTCTGCATTTGTTTTGTATAAGCTTATGTAGTAAAGATGAGTTACTATTTTAATAAAAACTTCTGCTTAACATCTTCTGGGAGTGGTAAGGGGCTCTCCAAACTAGGTAGATTATAATAGACGTATTCACGATTCGATAATTTGAAACGTGATGAAAAATGTCATTTTTCCTTCCTACTAAGTCAAAATAGTGTCATAATATGAGGCGTATATCGTGCTTCTTGTCCGCCACAACAATAGCTTCTCTGATCTCCTACCTCACTCTCTGCTCTTTTTTTATTTGAAGCAAATCAATGTTAATCCAAACTTCAGAACAGACCCACTTTCTTCGATCCAAATTCCCATCTAAAATCTAATAAACCTCATATATGGCTCTTGCTTATATTTATTGCTTCACATGATCAAGTTTCATGTATAAATCATAGAATTTTCAAACAAGTCTAGCGCCTTTGTCATCATGTTAAAAGATGAGAAGTTGGAAAGACAGAGGTAGACTGACTTGGATGAAGGTTGAAGTATAAACAAATAAAAAAATAATATTAAGGAGTCTTTACTATTATCTTTTCTATGCTCTCGTGTCCAAGCTTTTTGAAACCAGGACTTATTTACAATTAGTAGAAAAAAAAAAACTTTTATGTGTCATTTATTGCTATACAATTAATTTATTAAATTTCTTATTATGTTAAAATTAAAGATATTATATTTCATCAATTAGTTTAGCATCAACTACTATTTTCAAAAAAGTTGTTTGTTTTAAATGAAAATTTTGTCTAATATGAAAACTTATAAATGGGTAAAAGCTTGATTAACATTTTTGTAACGATTGTGTGAATAAATATTGCATTTATTTTATTATTAATTAATATTTTCAATAATTATTATATATTTATTAGTTGATGTAATAGACACATGCAATACACGTACTATAGTAAATCTCGTTGACACCTTTCGGTTGCTAGCACGTGAATTTATGATAGACTAAACATAAATAATTTAGTGTATAATGTATGAAGTAGTCTATGCAATTCAAAATTGTCCGTAATAGTAACATATGGTTTATTTGTATTGTTCAGATCAGCTAGTAATTAGACTAAAATTATTCATTTTAGATAATTCAAGGTTAGATGTGTGCAGTCAAATACACACGGACCAAAATGAAATTAGGAAATGACATAGAAATGAAAAATGTGATTGTTTCTTCATGAAAAGTCAAAATAGTGTTAAAATTATGAGGGGTATCACATGCTTCTTGTCCCCAACCACAAAAGCTTTTCTTTAACTCCTACTCCGCTCCTCTTAACTCTTACTCCACTCTGCATTTTTTCCATTTTAAGAAAAACGACGCTAATTTTAGTTTTAAAATTGACTCATTTTTTCTCGAATTCAGATTCTCATCTAAAACCTAATAAAGCTCACAAATGGCTATTTTCTATATTAGCTATGTCACATGATCAAGTCTCATCGATAAATCATATGGAGAATTTTTGGCAGAACTTTCAGATAAGTCTAACGCCTTCATTATCATATTAAAAGATGGGAGGTGGGGAATACAAAGGTCTATGTTGTCACCTTTTTGTTAACTTGTGTCTAGACTTTTTATGTTGAAGTCCCACATCGGTGGATTAAAGGGTCCTTGATCTCCTTATATGGTTTTGGGCAATCCTCCCCTCATGAACTAGCTTTTGAGGTTGAGTTAGGCCTTCTTTATCATAGTGTCAGAGTCAGGCCATCTAGTTCATTATTTTCGATGTTGGGCCCCCCGTCTTATATTGTCCACACTCCAGATGTCCAGCCATGGACGTGCGGGGGTGTTGAAGTCCGCTAAAGGGGTCCTTGGTCTCCTTATATAGTCTTGGGCAATCCTCTCATTCATTATTTTCGATGTTGGGCCCCCCGTCTTATATTGTCCACACTCCAGATGTCCAGCCATGGACGTGCGGGGGTGTTGAAGTCCGCTAAAGGGGTCCTTGGTCTCCTTATATAGTCTTGGGCAATCCTCTCCTCATGAGCTAGCTTTTGAGGTTGAGTTAGGCCTAAGATCTATTTTTTTATGGGCAAAATTCAGAAATAGCATACTTATCCTCTTAATTATGAGTTTCATAGCAACAATTTCATAATTACATAATATAGCAAGTTGTATTTTGTATTTTTGCAAATTGTTGCTACAAAAACACAAATGCATATGATTTTTACTGCCCTTATGATCGATATGTATTTTGTGTTTTTGCAAACTGTTGCTACAAAAATATAAATACATATGCTACAAAATGTAATTTGATAAAAATGTGGTTATTTTTTATAATTTAATACTTAAGTATGCTACTTTATATATTTTTTTCTTTTTTTATCGTAGGATCAAAGTCAGGCCCACCCAATTCATTGTTTCCGTTGTTGGGCCCCCCGTCTTATATTGTTTACGCTCCAGATGTCTAGCCATGGGCGTGCGGCGAGGTGTTGGAGTCCCACATCGGTGGGTTAAAGGGTCCTTGGTCTCCTTATATGGTCTTGGGCAATCCTCCTCTCATGAGCTAACTTTTAAGGTTAAGTTAGGCCCAAGGTCTATTTCTTTATCATTTTATAAGATCCTTTTGTAAATAAATTCTGATTGTAAAAAGCATGAACACAAGTAGATAAAAGATGACAACAGAGATTCACTATTATTTATATTCTCTTTATTTCTTGTATACTTCAATCTTCAAAAATTTCCTCTGTGATTTATCCATGAGACTTGGTCCTGATTAGCTATTACTAGAAATAGACTTGGGCATAAATTTATGTTGTATTTTTTTGGAAAAGTGGATTAGGATAAATATTTGGTAAAAGATGAGCTGCTTGAACTCGCGTTAATCATGTTCAATAGATTCGCTTAGAGATAAGTTGAATTTACAAGACAAAATATAATTTATATAGTTGTGAGACTATCATATTGCTATAAGTTGCAAAAACTTTTAACTAATTGGGTGTTCAATTTTGCGAGTACAACTAATTTTACTGATTTTCAACCATTATCAAAGAAAGCACAAATGCTCATTCTTCTAGAGCAATAATATATACTAAGGGGTAGTTTGGTAGAGTGTATAAGAAGAATGCAAAATATAGCGTGTTAATAATGCTTGTATTAGTAATACTTGTGTTAGCTATGCTTGTATTTTTTTAATGCAGTGTTTGGTTTGATGTATTAAAAACAATATGAATTAAATAATTTCTTAAAAAAAAAATTTACAAAAATATCCTCCACATATATGTTGGAAAGGATGTGAATTTTTTTGAGAGATAATAGTGTCTTTAATCATGTTATTGCATGTATTGAATTCACTGCATTGCCAATACCATGAATTTTGAGGTATTAGTAATACACACATTAATACACAATGGAGTGTATAACTAATGCATTAGTTATACATAGGGTGCAAAATTATATCAAACAAACTATTAATAATACACATTAAAATAATGCATGCATTAATTTTTCAATACACTCTATCAAACAATCCCTACATATCATGTTAGAATTATTTATTTTATGTGGACTTATCATTAACTTTTTATTACGTTAAAAGTAAAACGGCCTGGTGTTATTAGTTGGTGGACAAAACACAGGCTATGTATTCATGCAGATTTCATATGGGCCTGTATCCATTTCATGTTATTGGTGTGGGCTGACATTAGTGTAGGCCTGTAGTAGACTTGTGAACCCATAATGGGGGTGCACTAGGTTAAGGCTTTTAAGCCTATAAATATAAAGGTCGGTCCCCTCTCCTGACTTTAACATAAGATGTATTCTCATAAGCTGTCAGCCGTCATAAGCAAAGCAAAGGAAGACTCGGTCTTATTCGTCTTAGGTTATGTGTTGTAATGACGGACAAATCGTCTTCGATTACATGATATAATGGAGGACAAAGGTACGTACCTTTTCTCTCACATATTCCGTTACTTTATAGGTGTTCTTGGTTTATGTGAATCTGTGGTGTGTTTATCCGTTAATTTAGCATTTGGTATTAGAGCTTTTAACATAGATCTTGAACTCTATTACTCAGTTCATGAGAAAAATAATTGAAAATAATGATCGTGATGCACTTCATCTTAAACTTAAATCTGAAACGATTTTCCTTTTTCTTTTGGCTGCTAACTTTGTTCCGATTGCTACACACTACTTTACTCCATATTAAAAAAGGTGTACATATGATTAAGATTCAGCCGATGGCCAAATTAATTGAATTTGGAAAAGTAGATGGACCAAATCAATTGAATCTGATTTTTAAAAATTGTGGTGTGTTTTCAGGTCCTAGGAGTTATTGTTATGGGTAATGGATCAGTTGTTGCCGTTCGATGTGAAAATTAATCAACGGAGTGTTGTTAGTTTAAAAGAAAATTGTCAGGAGCTGTAATTACAAAAGATTGATTGTCTTCATTGACAAAGTTTTCCGCTGCTTTATACCTTGTCAAAAGTAAATAAATATGTTTTAAAGTATATTGGTAGTATTTACAAATTAAAATTGTTTCAAAAATTTTCACTATCTTGAAAGGTGAAACCGTACTTTAAGAGACATGATGAGAAGTATGATGAATAGATCTAACTTATGGTGAAGTTATCAAAACATTTATGTACATTCTTAATTGTGTTCTTTCCAAGTCAGTCCCTAAAACCCCTTTTGAGTTGTGGATGAATAGAAAACTCAGTTTAAATCATTTTTGAGTTTAGGAATATCCTGCGGAGGAAAAATGTATAACCTTTTAGAAAAAAAACTGAATCTAGAACCTCACATTTTTTTCATTGGTTATCCAGCTCATTCTAAAGGATACATGTTCTATTGTACTACAAGGGGAACTAGAATAGTTAAATCTTAAAATGCAAAATTTTTTGTATGTGGGACTATCCTAAATTTCGTGGGCATAAATTTATCGATTAAACAAGCATTTACGGTATTTAATTTTGTAAATGAGATGGGTTTTGAAATTGTTGAAGAGCATGTATTGTAAGCCCCGTTTTATAATGCAATCTTATATAAACTATGAGGTTGTTTTTCCTAAACTTGAATTGTTTTCATGTGTACATGTATTATTAGTTTGAAAAGTTACATAAGAGCATGATTTGCGTGATTATCTCTCTTGTTATGAAACTCATTGTCTTAACAATGTTATGGATTCTTATTATTTTATGAAAGAATAAGAGGGGTTTTTTCTTGATTTACAAATGCTCATGTTTTCTAATAAAGAATTTGCATATGATTAATGAAAAATGACCACCATATGATAAAGTATTGAAAAGGGAAGGGGGTAGTTTGCATAAGTTTTCTTATTTTGAAACAAGAACTAATGTTTAAATATTTTGGGTGGTCATTAACATGCTTTTGAATTAAAAAGGCTATGGATATGAGGTGGTCTTGCAAGTCTGAGTATGAAATAAATGACTTAAATTTGGAACTGTTGCATAAAACTAAGCATTCATTGAACAAAGTGTTTGATATGAAAGATCTAGAAAAGGCATCATATAAATCTCGTAAGTTATTGGGGCTTTCACAAAAGGCCTATATTGATCGTATTTTGAAAAGATTTCAAATGAAAAATTGTAAGCCTTGTGGTGAAAGGTGATAAGATAATCTTAGACTTGTGTCCAAAAAATGAACTTGAAAAAGATTTTATGAAAGATGTGTTGTATCCAAGTGTTTTTTCCGTTGTATTTCTTGTTTACAGAATGTTAATTTTATTTATTTTTTGATATTGGCTGGAGTAAAGTTGGCTGAACTAAAGATTTCTTAAGATGTGTTCTGGCGACTATGTTATTAAAAATTCATTCATTTATTTAGTTTCATATGCTTAGATTAAATAATATAAAAAGTTAATTATTTTATGAAATTTAAAAATTTTAAGCTATTGTTTATAAAAATGTCGAATTATTATTTATTTATTGTATTTGAATTTGATTTCATTTGAATTGCAACTAAATCAAATTTATAATATTTTAATAGTGTGGTTACTTATTGTGTCACAGAACAAATTAAGCAATGGCATATTGAATCCCTGAGATTGAATTTGTTTTATAAATTAGGGTAAATAAAGTACACCAAAGTGACCTATTTACTTTACTTTATGAGAATTGTTTAATCTATTTTGAGAGATATCACTAAGTTAGAACATACAATGATCTGCCCAAGGGAGATTTATTGTGTGTTTTAAATTAGTATTGTGATGAACCCAATTATGTGAAAATATTTTTACTTAGTAAATTTATCTGCCCAAAGGAGATAGGTTTCTAATATTGAAAATATTTTCTTTCTTTGCCCAAAGCGGGGCTACTTGTTAATGCTGCGGGACTTATCGTTGTGATAAGATTATTATTCTTATGCCTTGCTATTTTGATAAATTCATTCATGTTATATTGTGAAAAGTTACCATTTATTTAAATAATAACAATGTTGAAGTTGTGGTTCTATCGGACTCTAACTTTAAGCGATGGAAATAAGATCTTGAATTTACTTTGGCATGGCTGACATAGTTCAAGCCTTGCATGAGGATGAGCCTCCAGCTCTCGTTGATTCTAGTACAACTGCTGAAAAAGAATTTAATGCTAAGTGGGAGAGATCTAATAGGCCATGCATCCTTGCCTTTAGGAGGTTGATTGTTGAGCACCTCAAAAGTGGCTATCAATGCAAAAAAGTTTCTTGCCCAAGTGGAAGAAAGGTATCTTGTATCCAATAAGGCTAAGAGTGGAGATCTAATGAATAAACTTGCAAGGATGAAGTATGACTTTACTAGGGGTGTTAGAGATTACATACATAAGATGGTCCATATTCAGTCCAAACTAAAAACCTTTAAAATAATTCTTCCTGATAGTTACATTGTTCACTATGCTCTTAACTCTTTGCCTGCTGAGTTTAGCCAAATGAAAACTGCTTATAATACTCGGGATGAATCTTGATCAATCAAGGATCTCATCTTCAAATGTGTTTTTTGAAAGGGGAAAAATTTAAAAGGGAGAAGGATGAGGTTGCTATGTTAGCTTCTCATGATTCAAAAGCAATCTCTTGCTATGAACCTAGAAAGTTTGAAAGATCTAATGTAGATGCCCCCATTAATTTTTTATGGTTTGATAGTGAAGCTACTACTCATATTGACATTTCCTTCCAGAGGTCCAAAAATAAAAGGAACCCAAAGGAAACAGAGTCAAGAATTAGACTCGCCGCGGATGTCTAAGTTGAAGTAGAGTTCATAGAAACTGTAGTTTTAAACTTACAAACTGGTTATAAGCTTGTTCTTAAAAACAATCTTTATGTACCATCTTTTAGACAAAATTTAATTTATATTTCAGTTTTAGACAAATTTGATTATGATTTTAATTCTCTTAAAGTTAATTTTCTTTTGAACTTTCGATTTGTTGGTCATGAAATCCTATCTGATGGTTTATTTAAAATTTCCTTGACTTCTGATTTTGAATACAACTCTTTTACTTCTAAAATTGTTGAGTCTAAACAACCAATTTTAAATGAAATCGAGCATGTTATGGCATGAGCATTTAGGTCATATCTCTAAACATAGAATTGATAGATTGGTTAAGTATAATATTTTACCTTCTCTTGATTTTGGTGACATAGAAACATGTATTGATTCCATTAGAAAAAAGTTGATTGAAAAAAAAGAACGCTACTCGTAGTTTTGATTTGTTAGAAATCATTCCCACAAATTCTCTTGAATGTTCAAAGTATTTAAAACTGAAGTAGAAAAACAGCTAGAAAAGGTCATTAAGATAGTGACGTCGAATCACGAGGGTGAGTACTATGGTAGATAAGCTGAGACTGGGCAACGAATGAGATCCTTTGATCTTGAGCTACATCATATGAATATAAAGACATCTTTTTTTTTAATGGCAATATTAATGAAGAGGTTTACATGCAACAATTTCAAGGTTCTGTTAGTAAAGGCAGTGAACATCTTGTGTGTAAGTTGAAGAAATCTAAGACTTGAAGCAAGCTTCTTGACAATGGTACTTGAAATTTGCAGAAATTATCACAACTATAAAATTTGTGGAGAACAAGATTGATCATTGCATCTATCTCAAGATCAATGAGAGTAAGTTCATCATTCACATTTTAATATTATTTTATTATATTAAGATTTTTTGCCTTACGTGTTGGTTATGTCTCATATTAATAAGATCATATTATTATTTTATTGGATCTTTCTTTTAGAGATATATATGGTATATCATTCTACCTTGTGAATTTTTTTGATTGTTACACCATGTAATATGTTACACATGTTGAACGTTAAAAATCAAGATTTTCTGGTGGAGCACATATTTTAGTGCTCACACATGTTGTAACAAAAAATTGCAGTGACAATTTTTCTATGATACACATGTTGATTTTAAGCATACATATTGATATGAAAAATCGTTTGAAGGACTAACAATGAAATAGCATCGATTTGGAGTCCATGTTGGCTATTTCTTACTACACTATCACATCATTTGATTTATGTCTACAAAACTTCAACGTTTGTAATTGTGGACTGGTCTTGTGTCGTTGGTTGATGCAGGTACTGCTACAGTTCAACAGTGATGTTTTGCTTGACTGAACTATGTTGGAGATGGCGTTCCACCACTAAGTGTTTATGGTTACTGTTTATTCAGCTCGAGAGTCATTTTCATAAAAATAAATTTTTCAAAATTTTTCTTTAAAAGTTAACGTTCTCCAAGTGGGAGAATGTTAGAATTATTTATTTTATGTTGATTTAACATTAACTTTTTATTACGTTAGAAATAAAATGAACTGATGTTATAAATTGATAGACAAGACACACACCGTGTATTCATGAAGATTCCATATGAGCCTGTATCAATTTCATGTTATTAGTGTGGGCTGGTCATAATGGGATGCACTAGTTTAAGACTTTTAAGCCTATAAATATAAGGCTAAATGTCCTCTTCTGACTTCAATATAAGACGTATTTCATAAGCTGCCAACCGTCATAAGTAAAAAAGAGGAAGACTTAGCCTTATTCGTTTTTAGTTACACGATGTAGTGACGGACAGACAAATCATCTTCAATTATATGTTATAATGACGGACAAAGATACGCATCTTTTCTCATGCATATTTTGTTATTTTATAGGTGTTCTTGGTTTATGTAAATATGTGGTGTATTTCTCCATTAATCTAACATATCATACTTAAACCAGCTAGAGAAAGAGCAGCGAACTAAATCACAAAGGGTTAAAATTTCTTATTTTTAAAAGAAATTTCAGTAGGGATGTGGTCTTTTGGTCCTCTCAACTACTTTTCCTTCCTCGATGTGTGGTATTAGTCTCATTGAGACTCAATCTAAAATAGAAAAACAGTGGAAGAGGTGGTCAAAAAGAAAACGCAACAGTGTGTATTTGAGCATATTTCTGATGGAAAATGATTAAGAGTTACCTATTTTGCTGAGGCATGCATGGACCTTATGATTCAATAGTGAAGATATTTCGAGACGGGTACAATTAAGCCATAACATCTGTGTGAAAGCTTTGAGGTTGCTGACAATGTTAATCCCATAATTTGATTATATAAGGTTGATGTGTAGTCGATAGGAACTCAAATCTATTTTCGGCATCTCAATAGATCTAGACAACTCTCTCAATAGATCTAGATAACTCTCCGATCTTTTTTTCCTAATTCTTTGGCTATGGCGGCGAGAGCTTGGAAGAAGATGAAATGATGTCTAGATGTTTCTTTTATTTCCTTCGGGGCTCGTTTGGTAGAGTGTATTAGAAAATATAATGCATGTATTAGTTAATGTGTATTATTAGTAACTAGTTTGGTATATTTTTTTGCTTATGTATAACTAATGCAACACTCTATTATGTATTAAAATGAGTATTAATAATACATTTTATTTTTTATGTATTAGTAATACAAAAAATTTTAACACATACATTAACTTATTAAATAACCTTAATATTTTTTAATTTTTCTCTCAAAATATTTCATCATTTCTTTTTCCCCCATTTTATACCATTTTAATTTACAATAGTGAATTTTTTTAAAACATTTCATAATTTTTTTCTACCATTTTAATCTATAATAATGAATAATTGATTTAAATAACTGTAACATATTTTTGCTTTGCAAAAATTTAAAAAAAAATTGAGACTATTTCTTAATTTTACATTTATATTTTATTTTTAGTTTGATTATGTTAATTCGTTGGCATAATATTTCATGCGCAAAAACGAAGGTCTTGCAATTAATTCTAAATCTTTATATACTAGTTTAACAATGCTAATTATATTTGAAATGACAAAAGAACTTTGTTGCAAAAAAAATATATAAAATCAAAGAAGGGTATTTTTGTAAACAAATATTTATTTTATAGAAATTATGTAAAATATATTAATTTTTTATACGTTAAACCAAACAATGTATAAAAAATAATACATGTATAATTAATATAAACATAACTGATACAAACAGTACTAATGCAAGTATTATTAATACACTATATTTTGCATTGTTCTTATACACTTTACCAAACGACTCCTTAGTTTCCATTTTAATTTTATTTCGTATTAACGATATTGCATTTAACTTAAAAACTTCATTAACATTTTGTATAAAGATTGTGTAAATAAATATTGCATTTATTTTAATATTAATTATTATTTTTAAATAATAATTATATATTTATTATTTGACGTGCAACACACACGTACGCTAAATTAATCTATATTAAATTTGGTTGACACCTTTAGGTTGCTAGCACGTGAATTTGTGATAGATTTAAAATAAAAGAATTTATTATGTACAATGACTAAAGAAGTATATGTAATTCTAGAACTTTCCTCCTGGTAAAATATGGTTTGTTTGTCATGTTAAGGTCAGGTTGTAATTAGACAAAAATCACTCAGTTTAATTAATTCAATATTTGTATTTATTTTAATATTATAAATTTTAATAATTATTATATATTTATTTTTGAAAGTGGTATATACATGCTAAACTAGTTATAATAAATCGGTCAAAATCATCGACAGATACTCAAACTTGTTGCAAAAATTCACTTAGACTCCTCAGCTAAGGTCTGTACCTATCAGACCCCTAAACCCCCTGACGTTCCTCTTCTTCTCCATGAAATAATTTTATAATTTCTCAAATTTTACACTAACACACAGCACAACAAAAACATATTCACATTACAAGAAAAAAACCTTAATTTCCTTCTTAATTTGATAATTAGTTTCCACCATATTCATATCAACAAAATAGCAGCAATGGGGTGGGGTGGGGTACTGTGAAACGATGAAGATGCGGAGTGGGGTAGAGATATGAAACGATGAATAATATGTTGAAAATCCAACAATTCAAATGTAGCAAACTTTTATTTTTTCCGGCGAACTTTCATTTTTTCTGGCACTCTAATGGTGGAAAAGAATAAGAATAACAACAAAAAATTTTAAATTAAATTCAAAAGTAAGAACAAGAAAGGAGAAAAAGTAGAAAAAATGGTATGAGAATTAAGTTTAGCAAAAAAAAAAAAGAATGAAGAAGAAGAATGGTGAAGAAGATGAAATGAAGAGAAAAAAAAATGAGGCCAGGGGTATCGGATGAGGTGGGGGGTTTTGTGGGGAGACTTTTTTTTTTAAATTCTGTTTTATTAAAAAAAAAAAATTGGGGCTCTCTAATGCTTTTTGTTTTATTAAAAAGTTTTTTGAGGCCTTTAGTGTAAAAAAAAATTATTATTAAAAAAATTTTAGGGCCCTCAATGCCACTTAGCATCTTTTTATTCGTAAATTAGTAAAAAAAAATGCTCCTCACTCGCCTCCCACGATGGCACTGCACACGCAGTGCCACAAAAGCAAAAAATCCCCAATTGGAACAAAATGTAAGGGGTTTAGGGGTCTGATAGGAACAGACATTAGTTTAGATGTCTAAGTGAATTTTAACAATAAATTTGAGTGTCTATCGATGACTTTGGCCTAATAAATTTGACTAACACCTTTAGGTTCTTAGTTTATGAATTGGTGATAGATTACAAATATAAAATTTATTATGTGCAATAAATGAAGTAGTATATGTAATTGCAGAATCGTTCTTAACGTCAATAGATGGCATGTTTGTACTATTAAGGTTGGCTAGTAGTTAGACTAAAATCACTGGTATAAGTTAATTTATGGATAGATGTGCACAATAAAGTATCATAGAAATCAAAATCGAAATTAGGCAGTAAAATGGGGACATAAGATGTCACTTTAGCTTTGTACAAAGCCGTGTCAGAATAAAAAAAAAAAAACAGGGAATGGAGGAGTTAAGAGAAGTTAGCTAAATTAAAGTAAATTTAAAGAGGAGATGTAATCTTTGACCAAAATTATAAACTCAACAAAAAAGGAAAATTAATATTTTTAGATCTCGTGTGTTCTCTTCATCCTATATATATTAACTGTTCATATTGTTTCACTATTATACAGAAGTGTGAAGAAGTAGTCAACATTTTATTAATATTTAATAAAAAAACAAAATAGATATGTTTGTTTAACTGTTTTAATCATAATTTTATTATATTATTTTTAATTAATTATTATAAATTATTTAGTGTTAAAAATTAATAATATTTAATAAAAAAATAAAATAGACATAAAATATTAATTAACTCTTGATGTTTTAAATTAATTTGACATCTTATATGAGTCTTATTTAATTTTTTTTCACAAGTATTTTTTATAATAACTTTGTTAGATCAATTCTAAATAGCTATTATTCTCGAAATTTTATCAGTGTCACTTAAATTGAAATAGAAGAAAAAGTATTATAAATAGAATAATTAAAACGTTATATTGACTATCAATGCCCCAAAAATTTGGACAAAGAGAGTAACATATATTATTTGAAAATTACATTAAAAAATACTATAAATTACAATAGCTAACAACTTAAAATATCTAAAAATATATTTAAAAATATAATTGATTATTCAAATTCCATTTATGTCACATAAATTGAGACAAAAAAATAACATATAGCACGAGCCTTCAATAACTATTTATTATATACAGTAGTTCTAAATTGATCGTATATTAATTATCCATATTATTATAAATAATTGTCTCAAAATATACAAGTTTGAAAGTTAGTTTTAGAAAAGCTTTTTAGGATTAGTAAAATTATCCTTTTTATTTATGATTTTTTAAGGGACATGTTATGAAGAAAGTAGACAATTATTATGAAACGAAACAAGTATAAAACAAATTTTTTCATTAAATGAATTATAATTTATTCGTGTATTCTTTCATGATTTGTTTAATTACTAAACATAACCAAAAAAAAGTATGTGATTGTATCTTTCATGAATTAGTCGTTTTTCATGAAAAGTTAATATTTTATTTGATATGTGTGATAAAAATTTAACTATTCTAAAATTATTATGATCGTTCATCTCAAGTACCAGACGAACGACATAGATATCTTTTTAAGTTTTAGTAAGTTTTGTTAATGGTAATTTGGACTACATTGGCTATACATATTTGGCGTAATCACCCTCATGTTGGATTGGTTGAACAAATTACATTTTCATTTTTTGATTTCGACATTCTGATCGACTTTTGACTTATTCTACTTCTAGCAATAGATATATCCCTCAAATTAAAGTTGGGAAGTGTTATTAACTTTGTGATTGCACTTTAGCATTAATGGTTTACAATTTTATAAGGAGGCAAAAAAGAAGCAAATTGTAAGTGAAAGAAGAGAGAAAATCCAAAAGGAGACAAGGCAAAGACATTTATAGTCTTTGGCCATGTCCCCACTTTAGAAAAAAAAAAAATAATTATCCACTGCACCTCACAAGTGAGATTTAAGAATAAGACAACATAACAATGTTATAATGTATTTGTCAGCAATAAACATGTCACCTCCCTCGTGTCTATCCTACGTCTGTTGACAAGTCTTCGTTGCTAAGCAAGATGGGGATTGAGTAGATTGTCAAAACTCAAAAGTATATTAAAGAAAATAACATATTTTTCTCCATGGGAGATGGACTGTTCGGGTCCGATCTTTTTCATTTTGCGTAAAGTAAAAGTTTTAATGCATCAAAATGTCTTAGATTTTATTTATTTAGATTGATAGGCAAACAAAAAAAAACTTTTAAGGTGGAATTCATTTGAAAAAGAAAAAAAGAGAGAATCTTAGGTGTCTAAACAATTCTTGGATTTGATATTTTAAACTAAGTGGAATGGAAATATATCCCAAAGAGATACGTAGAACTCCTCAACAAAGGAAAAAAGGGTGCGAATAATTCGAAGACCCTACAAAAATTAGGTCCCAAATTCTGAAAGTCCACTTAGAGATGGCAATAAGACAACAAATAATAAGCATGGATATAGTAAAAGCAATATTGTGAAGGGAAAGGGAATATTCAGAAAGCATAAATAAGTGATGCAACTTGCTAGCAACAAGAATTGTCCACCGAGGGTGAACGCGTGCAAGTCCGTAATATTGAAGTTAACGCGTACTAGTATTCAAGAATCTCAATAGCTTAGCAGGTTAAATACTATTATGTATTGTCCTACATTAAAAAAAATAGAGAAATATTAATGGATTTATAGGTTAAATAGGTTCTCCCACCTATCAAAGCAGGTTAAATAGTGTTATGTATTATCCTACATTAAAAAAATAGAAAAATGTTAATGAATTTATAGGCTAAATAGGTTTTGTCACCTATCATACTAATCTTTTGAATTGGGTTTGGGCTCTTCCGTGTGGTTACAACAAATACCTAAACTTTCACCTAGATGATGAGTATTTGATTCTCCACCTTGTAAGCCCCTTCCCATTTGGAAAATTATTCTTCTATACGAACTTCATTATCTCCTCTTGAGTGTCTTTCACAATTTGCCAAAAAGAATTACAACTAAAAACGAATTATAGTTGATTAAAGAAAAAGATAGTGAAATTACGAAGAGAGCAAAATTGGATATCATATTACTTCCATATTTCTCTGCAACTGAAGAACAAAGGCCCAACTTCGTCCCAAGACTATTGTTGTAGTATCATGGGCCTTCCTTGGCTGATTCCCAGAAGCCAGACACTACTCTTCTTTTAGATGCTGCTGGTGGTTACGGAAGAAAATGCAGCCCGATGATGCCACAAGCCCCACGAGGTAACCAGCTATAGTTCCATAAGTCACACAAATAGGCCATTCCTACATGCAAATACCAATTGCCGTGAATGAGGGCAAACCATTTACTAAAACATTTTCCAACCACATGCAGAGGTCTGCAAAATAGGAAAATATCGTCTTTTCGTGAAGAGCATAACCTAAATATAAAAAGAATCTTTCCCTCCAGTTCTAAGACATAGGAAATGAAAATGCATATAAATAAATTAGCAATCAAGCACAGTTTTATGGAATTATGAAATCAAGCACCAAGGGAATCAGTGAGTCGCTAATAACTATGACCTTGTTAACTGGTAACAAATGCAAATTGAGTGAATCGCTAATAACTATGACCTTGTTAACTAGTAACAAATGCAAATTGATCAAGCAAAGGGATTACACAAGAAATATACATTTAACATGTGCAGCTGCAGCAGCTAACAGCTGGTACATCTAAGATAATTATAGAAAATCAGCAAGAGTAACAAGAACTAAGACGCAACTTGATACAAACAAATGTGTGAAATAATTCCGGAATAAAACTGCCTCTGCCTCTTCCATTTTTCACCTTAAATACTACTGTGTCCATTCATCCCACAAGTAAGTGACGTAAGTTTTGATGAAATTTTTTAGTAGAGGAAATACATAAAAGGACATTATAATAAAAGTGCATGCTCTCATGTTTTGCATAGTACTTAATTAGCTTTTATTCTAATTTACACAAGCATACCTCAAGCAAGGAAAAAAGTTTCAAATTACATGCCTTTGTAATGGTCATATATGCTCCAATAACCAAAATGATAATGCGAGGCATATCTTAGGAACTCCTAGAATCAGGCTATAGCACAAGTTGTTCTATTTTACTTAATCAGTGTGGACATGGAGATCCTGTTGACAAAGCAGACTTAACTGATTCCCTAACTCGAGCAAAAAACTTTTACATATGGCAATGCAATCTGATCTTACCCCAACAAAAAGGATCCATATAGTGCCAACCTTTTTTCTTCGATCCTTTTGATCACTTTATCTTTTGCATTCATTCTAGTATAGCAGGATACAATACTTCATTATGGTAAATAAACTAGTACTTTTTAAAAGAAATCATCTAGCAGATCCCCAACACCTCTCATTCAAAGCTATGATTCTCTTGGAAGTGTCCAGAACAACACAAACATGTTTCCAACAGATGTGTGTGTCTTCCATAAGGGCAAGTGATACTAATCTGGGTAGTGGGAAACAATGAGGTGGAAACCATCTACAAGGAAGCGCCAAAAAAATTGACACGAGAACAGGACAAATAACTTCATAAAACGTTCATGGTATCAAGCAAATCAAGCCACCAGAGGGATAGTGTGCACAAATGCCACTCCCTGAAAAACTCTTTTTTCTAACCAAAATCACCACCATAGAAAATTAAAAATGGCCATCGGATGCTTAGCTTTCTAGAAGAACTGGGTATCCTATTTTTATATGTACAAGGTTCATTAGGGTGAGCAAGGTTCGTTGAGGTAGCTCTACTTTTCTTAAAACAATTCAGAGAAGAATTTGTTTAAAGAAATAGATTTTATCTGTCTTTCCATTGCAACTCTCAAAAGAGAGTATTGTGGACTACTGAAGCTGTAGTGAATCTGAAATTGAAATATCTGCACCATGAAATGCACTAAAATCTCTATATTGTGAACCTCGAATCCTTGACAATCAGGTAACATACCTGCCATGGGCTTTCCCAATCAAGTGGCATTGGCCAAGCACCAAACCACGCTCCAATAACAGCTCCATGAGCAGGTAGAGAGATCATATAGTCTGTGGACTCATTTTCCCTACAAGAACAAACATGCTAAATAAGGTCTAGGATAGCTCTAACATACAAATATCAAATGCCCACGGATGAGAAACTGGAAATTACTTTGTTCTAGCAAATATTCGGTGCCAATCACTCCATGATGGGCCAAAAACACAAGCCGCTGGTACAAACTGCCAAACCAACATTGCTGTAAGCATGAGATGAATCCACTAAACTACAGCTGTTGTAATATTATTGGTGCTTAAAAACCAGAGGTATCTTTTCATGCAGTAAATAGCAAGTCCTAGCTGTTAACACTTACAGTGAGTAATGACATCAGAAGAGACCTTAAGGGTCTTGGGGAAATACCGTGATAATACAGGATCAAGGACTAGTTGGGTGAGAACTTAGTGCATTTCAGAAGCTATATAAAGAGAAAGTAACAGAAAACCACTATATTTTGCATTAACATAGTCCAAGTTGAGGTAGGATAGGATAGAACAAAATGACTCCAATGGTATCCGAGACAAAAACATAGACTAATCTCGGGCACTTTTCTGAACCATAGAAGCCTTCAACATGTCTGATGATCACCAGAGGCAGATTCAGGATTTGAAATTTATGGGATCGAGTTCGGATTCTACCACAGCTCAATTTGTTATTTGGTTAGAAATCAATTATTTACTAGTACTTACTAAGTGATACAGGGTTCAAGCCAAAGCTACTAGGTTCGAATGAAGCCATAACTCACGCTCTACATCTGCCTCTGATGATCATGCAAGAACATCGTCGTAATCTAAGTTTTATGATAGATCAGCCCCGTTGTCCGCCTAACCTCAACTAAGCCTTCAGGTTATTGTATCATTATAAAAGATATAGAAATGAATGTACAGGATTACATACTCGAAACCAACAGGTGCTCCTAATATAGTAGCTCCGAGTGCAATTACCACGGCCCCTACAAACATGATATAATACAATTCATACATATTATCATATGAATATTATGACAAATGAATTACACCAATATTAAAATATTAAACACTAACCAGCAGGAAGCGCCAGCAAACCTCGTCCTACAGCTTTAACATACTGTAAAGCCACAACAAAAGTCAAATCCATTATAGTAAAAAAACATGTAAACTATAAAAACTTGAAAAAATATAAATTCAAATAGAAACAAGTGGAGAAAATGTATAGGATTACTGAGCATTGGTTCCTATCATGCCGAAGGTAACTGTACAGAAGAATCAGTACTGGAGTCAGAAACACCTGAGAAACTAAATTCGAATCAAAATAAGGAACATGTAAGAATACAAATACGCATTCCGTTTCAATTTATTCGTCTCAGTTTTGACATGACACATAGTTTTAAAGAATTTTGAATTTTGTGATCTAGAATTTAAAATACATAAAATGTAGTACCAAAATGCTACATGTCACGTGAAAAGTCAGAAATAAATAAGATAGATAAATTGAAACGTAGAAATTAACAAAGAGTAGATAAATTGAAACGTAGAAATTAACAAAGAGTGATATACCGAAATCAGACGAAGAGTTTGGGATGGATGGGTGATGAGATGGAGTGAGTAGATGTGATTACCTACCCAGAAAGCAGAAATTAAGCCTAATCCACAAATTAGATGAAGAGTAAGAGCTTTCAATGATGATATAAACAACAATGCTTCTGTATTTCCACCTTTTGGATCAGTCTTCTTCTTCGACATCCTCTTCTTAAAATTCAGCTGACCAAAAAAAGCTTCTGTTTTTTACTCCTTTGAATTTTTAATTTAGGACATGGAAAAAAAGGGAAGTTATTTGGGCCTCAACATACATAAAATTGAATAGAATTTTATTTATTTATTTTGGTCATTTGGTAAATAGTAGTCAATCATCCAGGAAAATTAATCCTGAGATTAATTCTCTCAAAATTATAACTTATTTCATCATTTATATGGAATAATTTATTTCATTACTGTAATGTAAATATTAGGATAAGTTATCTCAATATTAACTAATATATTCAACCAAACATGATATAAAATAATCTTTCATTTTATCTCAAACTACTTATTCTTTATTTTTAATAAGTGATTTTTTAATTTTATTTTCCTCAATTCAAAATAAATACTAGATTTAAAAAAAAAATCAAAAAGAATAAGTGATTTTTTAATTTTATTTTCCTCACACAAGTTATGTAATAAATAAATGATTTTTTAATTTTATTTTCTTCAATTCAAAATAAATACTAGATTTAAAAAAAAAAATCAAAAAGATTATTCATTAATTATTTTTGAAAATTTTAACTATAAATAGTTAATCTTAGTGAGGAAAAGAAACTTTCATGTGCTTAAAAATAATAATTTTTTAAAAAATAAAAATTTACAGTAACTTTTATAACACAACTTATTTGAATTTCGAGACATAATCAATGATAAAATTTTAATTAGTAAAAGTTAAACTTTCAAATTAATCAATCATAAAATTTTAATTAGTAAAAGTTAAACTTTCAAAATATTATTCCTTAATTTATCATTAGTGAAATAATATTTTTTTTACAGATTAAATATACTTTTTTCCCTCATGAAATCTATTGCAATACTTATATACTGTATTTCATTATTATTTTTTTCATGATATTTATTTTATCATTATTTCACTCATTGTTTCTATTTCAAACTACTTACTCACAGAAGGGACCTCAACTGATGGATCAATTATATGATCAGAACCACCATCAACAGTGGAGCTTATAACAGTTCTACTTTTTTCAACTTTGAGGGTCCGTTTGACCATAGAAATTTTTCTTTTTTTCCCGAAAAATTTTTTCAGAGTTGAAAATTGTGGTGTTTGGACACGAAAATTCGAAAAATAATCGCAGAAAATTTTTCTGAAAAGGGTAAACAAGTTTTTGTTGTTTTCACAATTTTCCAACTCCAATTTCAATTTTTATTATTATTACATATAACCCAAATCTTTTAAATTTTTACATAAAACTCTCCTTATAACATTACTTTTTCAATATTACGTATATAGCAGTTTTAAAGAATAAGATAATTATAATTTCAAACTTAATGTGATCCTAATTAATATATATCTCTTTTTCTCTCTCATCATTATTTTTATCCCTTATTTACGATATTATTTTACTGTTAATTTATATTTATACCCATAAATATATAAAGTATTATATTTATACCCATAAATATATAAAATATTATATTATAATAGAAATATTAAAGTATGTTATATATAAAGTTTATACCATGTGTACACATATATAAATATACAAAGTATTAAGAAACATACTAATCATATTTATAATATAAATATACAAAATATGTTATATATGAAGTTTATATCATGTATATACCATACAGACACATATAAAAATATAAAGTATAAAGAAACATACTAAGCATAGTTATATATTTATGGCATATGATATAATATACCATAAATATGCAAATTATGTTTTACATAGAAATAATTTATTCACACACAGTAAAATCTTTCATGTATAAGAAAATTAAAGAAATAAATTAGCGGCACCCTAAAATTTAATAACAACCCATCATTTCCTATTATTTAGGAACGAAAAATGAAGGAAATAAATTAAATAAATTCCTAAAAAAATAAATTTGTTTGAAAGATAATATTTGTTACCTAAAAAACAGGAAACAGTGATCTGTTAATATAACATCCATATTTAAAATTTTCAAATATGAGAAAACAGCTATTAATGTAAATATTATATATGTCATAATTGAAATTCATTAAATATGACCATGTATATGTAATTATTTTTATAATAGTGGCTAATTATGTTCTTTTTCTATTAGTAGGTAAATTTTAGTTGGGTGATTTTGATAGTTTGTAAAGTTAGGGCATAAAATCATATTTTAAAAAGTTTTTTCAAAAGTAAAAAACAAAAATCAAAAAAGTCATGGCCAAACACAACTTCAACTCCAATTTCAACTCCAACTTCAAAAAATTCTAATTTTCATGGTCAAACGGCTACTAAATAACCTTCTTCTGCAAAATAAGATGTCATTTCATCCTCTATATCCTCATAAGCTTCCTCAGACCAGTAACCAACGGAATCAGCATAGCCCCAATCTTCAGATCAATATGCGAATTCATCATCACTTTCAGTAACCAGGAGAATAGAATCACCTATGTTTATATCCTCAACTATGTTTATACCTCACACCAAGCTATGTAATAAATAAGTGATTTTTTAGTTTTTTTTTTTCTCAATTCAAAATAAATACTACCGTAGATATTGAAATTTTGTGACTCTATAAAAAGAGTTTAATTTTGGTTAGACTTCTTGAGGGTTATTTTATCCTAAATCTGGCTTGATAATTACTTAACTTAAACCCTAAATTATGCTTATATAAAGGAGCAAATATCCTTTTAAAGAGGCATCTCCAGTATCCCAAAAATTCACAGAATATTCACAAAGAGATTAAAGATATGAAAAGTTTCAATAAATTCATGGGATATTCATAAAGATTAAAACCACCTCTTCTTGATAATCAAATACCTCAAGAAGACAAACCCTCCTTTCATGGAGATCAAATTCAAATGTTCCTACGTTCAAGAAATATACCACTATCGGCCCTCGAATTACAGAGAAATTCATATCCAAATCTTCATACATTCAAGAAATATGCTACTGACGGCGCTCGAATTACGGAAAAAATCAAGAGAAAAGAATCAAGGGAGGAACAGATTTGTACCCATATTCTTGATCAATAAAACTATTGTTTATTTGTATTTTTATTTATGATTAAAGTTTATTTTCCATGAATTAAATTATGTTGAAAACAACTACTCCCTCCGTTTAAAAAAAAAAATGATCTAGTTTAACTTGGCATGGAGTTTAAGAAAGTAAAAAAGACTTTTAATTTTTGTGGTCCTAAATTAAAGTTGTAACAAATATATCAAAATGTCCTTCAATCTTGTGGTTTTAAGCATGCCAAGTGTAAAGTTGAAATTTAAGTATTGTAAAAAAGGGAAATGGATCATTCATTTTGAAACAGACTAAAAAATAAAGTTGATCATTCTTTTTAAAACAGATGGAGTAGATTTTTAAAAAAAAATCAAAAAAGTTATTCATTAATTATTTTCAAAAATTTTAACTATAAATAGTTAATCTTATTGAGGAAAAGAAACTTTCATGTGCTTAAAAATAATTTTTTTTAAAATAAATATTTACTATAACTTTTATAACGCAACTTGTTTGAATTTCGAGACATAATCATAAAATTTCAATTAGTAAAAGTTAAGCTTCCAGAATATTATTCCTTAATATATATATATATATTTTTTTTTGTAACCATGTAATTGTACCATTAACAATCCAATCAATACACCTAAAGAGCACTCTCCCTCTCAACAGCAACATTAAGAGGAGAGCCTCAACAATCTCCTTACAGATATCATTCTATATACACAGAAGTCTCCTAATAAAGACTCTATTACTATAGGCTTGTTTTGAAGAGTTTAGCATCTCTATCCTATGTATAAGTGCTTTCTTTATCTGCCTACGTCCATACTCTTCTTTAAAGGCTCTTTGCTGAAACGTTTTCCAGTTCCTAGCTTTCCAGGTGTGGTATATCATAGCTTGATAAGCTGCTGCTATCACCTCTTTTTTGTGTTTATTCCAGTGTTTACTTTTTATATCCAACAACATCTACTTCATACTTCGATCTTCAGGTGAGTATTAGTCCATAACATGAGCTCCTCATGAATTCTTTTTATCCAGCTGAATTCTACAAAAAGATGTTGGCTAGTTTCTAATGTCTGCACATCACATAAGCCGCAATTGGGATCAACCACCTTCATCCTCAATCTCATCATTCTTTCCATGGTTAGTAGTCTATTCCTAACTGCAATCCAAGCAATGACCCTGTGCTTTGGCTAAGCTAAAGTTATCCATACTAACTCTGCTTCATTCATCTTTGCATGATCACCAAGCAATTTAAGATAACTTTGAGTAATAGAATACTTTCCCGAGGCTGTTAAAGTATAGATATTGTTAGGATACCAACTTGACATAAGTTCGTTCAGAGAATTTATCTTCCTCCAGTACCAACTACCGTCCTGAGGGGTTATATGATTCCAAATATTGCCATTCTCCTTCATATAAACACCATGTACCCACCTTACCAATAAGGAGGTCTTGTCTACCACTAGTTGCCACAACAACTTCCCCATAGATGCAATATTCCATTTCTTGCAATCTTTAACATTTAAACCCCCGTTTCTCTATGGTTGACATACATCCTCCCAAGAGACTAGACAAGGCTTCTTTTTCTCTGTATCGCCCCCCTTCCCCTCCCCCCAAATAAACTCTCTGCATTTTTTGTCAACTTCCTTTAATACACTTTGTGGTAAGATGAAAGAAGAACCCCAGAAACTATGGATGGAAAATAATATTGCATTCAATACTTGAAGTCTGCCTACATAGGATAGCTTTTTAACATAAGTTGTGGTTATTATTTCTGTGATCTTATTGATCAGTTTCTGGCACTCCAGTTTGCTCCACTTTTTAGAAGGGTAGGGTAGTCCCATGTATCGGATAGTGAACTCACCCTAGGTATAACTTGTGATTTGTTGTAGTTTGGCTTGAACTTGATCAGTCACCCCTGCAATAAAGATGTTGGATTTATCTAGGTTGGCTACCAAGCCAGTAGTAACACTAAAATGATTCAAAGCCTCCTTTACTCTACTCACTGATTGCTCCTCCCCCTTACAAAAGATCATCCGCAAATATCAAGTGTGTTAACTCCACTCCTTTACACATTGGATGAAACTTAAACTCAGAAAGCCTACTCATGCGTTTGAATATCCTAGACAAATATTCCATCACCAGTATAAATAAAAGAGGTGAGACAGGGTCATCTTGCCGTAATCCTCTTTTCCCTTGGAAGAAACCATGTCCCTTACTATTTATTTGAACAGTGTATTTAGGTGTTATAACACAGATCATCAGCAAGTCTATAAATCTATCAGGGAATCCATATCCCCTCAATACTTCCTCAAGGAACTCCCAGCTAACCATGTCATATGCCTTCCTCAGATCAATCTTCATCAGGCATCTTGGTGTAGTTTTCCTACCATAATACCTGAGAAGATCATGGCATATGAGGACATTATGCACCATTGATTTTGTAACGCCCCGATTTGCTGAACTGGAATGCTACATGGTGCCCATGATCCTGAGGGACCATAAGCTAACTGATATTTGTACCTGTACACTGCATAATATAAAACATAAATACGGAATACGTAATACTGTAAGGCCATAAGGTTCAAAACGGAATAATCATAACATGAGAGTGGGGTATAAAATACCCAAAACAATTGTAATACTATCTGAAGTCTGAACATACTAGTCTGAAAAGCCTTTAACATGACTGTCTGAATAGGGAGTTGATGGGACATGTCCCCAACTAACTCCGACTAGCAAAACTGAACTGAAATAAACCATAACATAAGTAATGATCATGCCCTCGAGAGATGAGGACTCACTGCTGGAACTCTAACAGCTGAGATACTACAGCTACTGCTGTCTGGAAATCGTGTATCTGAACCTATGGTGTAACATAAAAGAAAGCACCATAGCGCGAATGCGTCAGTACAACTGAGAGTACTTAGTATAAGAGTGAGGTAGGCTAAATGCAAAGGGTTTGTATGCATGAACAATGCTGACTGATATGAACGTGAGAACACATACATACATAAGTAACTGCTACTGAGTCTGAATACTGACAACATGAGTTTTCCGGTTCTGAGATACTAAATGACTGCATTTACTAATATTGATCTGTGAATCACTAATAAGTGAGGAATTGATACTGCATTACTGAATACCAGGAGACTGATACTTTATTACTGATAAAGGAATGATTGTTTCTGGCAGTCCTGATTATGAAGGACTGGTCTAATTGACTGTATCTGACAGTCCTGAAACTGAGTACTGATAGCATGAGTTTACTAAAATCTAATATGACTGGCAAATGATTTCTAATAGCTGATATAGCTGATAACATGAGTGACTATATCTGATAGCCTTGATACTGGATACTGATAACATGGGTGACTGTAGCTGACAGCCCTAAATTTGATGGAACTATCTGAGTTCCGTACTACATCTAAGTTGACTGTATCTGACGGTCCTGATATTCTGAAGAACTATCTGAGTTCTTTTACTGAGATTGAATGACTGAAACTGTGGGAGGTAATAGTTTAACCGACATGCCCCATGTATGCTAATGTACTATATCTAAGTTGACTGTATCTGACAGTCCTGATATTCTGAAGAACTATCTGAGTTCTTTTACTGAGACTGAATGACTGAAACTGTGGGAGGTAGTAGTTTAACCGACATGCCCCATGTATGCTAATGTAGCTGAACTGGGGTCTAATCCTTGCCCTGATTGGAAGGGTGTCAATACCGTGCCACGAGTAAAGACAAGTTGTGAGTGACCCTCAAATCTGGCAGTGTCCCCAAAAGAGAACGGCGGATGTCCGCCTTATCAACCCTCAAGCCGGCAGTGTTGATGTCTCAACTTATGCTGGCTACATAGTTTTGGAACGCAACGATAGCTGCTAAGAATCACACCCTCATCTAACAGTGTGTGTTCCCATCCTTGGGTTCACTCGGTGCTAACTTCTACTCCCATCAGAATAGACACTGAGCATGACTGACTGAACTGATTAACTGAACTGATTAACTGGACTGATAGTGTTGCTTAGCTGATCTAAGCTAAATTTAATGAGTTTTATTGACTGACGGAATACTACTGAGATCTGAGGACTGACTGAGAGAACTGAAGTTACTGAGTACTGAGTAGAACTGGACTGGTACTTAGTTTACTGAATTTCCATTGACTGACAGAATTACTACTGATGTTTGGTAACTGACTGAGTTCATGAGATTACTGAGATTTCCTGAGTCACATGACTAACTGAATTCTACTGAGCATGGCTTGACTGAGGATATCGTGACAACATGACATGGCTCTAGGCACACAACTATATTTTTTGGGTACAAGTACCCCCAGGACTCGATGGAAGGAAACTGACACACATGACTGACTTGATCATAAGAATAAAGTCTACAATTCACAATATCATAAGTAGGGGGTTTCATACTACACATGGCTATCATATTCTTGGTCATGAAAAGGGAATGCATATAATATGTAAATACTTGCATAAATTCAATTTCATGAGCATTCCATATTACAACAAAAATGCATAACAATTTGCATGAAAATCATGTTGAACATAAGCATAGAACATGGACTAGTCATTTAGGACCTATTATGTCATAAAAGCATGATTTCTAGTCTCTTAGGTATTTTCACAAACAACTTACATGCAAATCTTTAGCATAGGTGGATTCACCAAGATTACAAGTATTCAACCACCAATTTCACATGTTTATACATCATATACCACCATAGTTTCATACAAACATACTAAGATCCCATCTTGGGCATCATTAAATTTCAACAAC